>NW_024538171.1:0-12305 GCF_016628075.1 Suillus paluster
GATGTCTATACTGGTCTATAGTGCTGTGATAGCTTGCCATAGACTGTATAGAGCTGTGGTGTGCTATTGGGGCTATATAGAGGATGGTCCTCTATATAGAGATATAGTTTTTCCTGATGGTGAGTATATGCTACATTGTAAGACTCATACTTACTACACAATATAGCGAGACAGCCAGTGTTACGCCAAAGTATAACGCAGGTAAACAATCAACCAATAAGACCAAAGGTCTGTTGATACGTTCTAGACAACTGTCTAAAGAATGTCCAAGTTCAAATAAGACTAAGTACCAAAGAGGTAACTTAGAACCAAGTCAGAATGATCAGAGGAAAACCAGTGTAGGTTAAGCTGAAGAATCAGCGTCACCTAGCCAGGGTTTATATAGTACACAGGGTACAGGGCATTACGTAATAATAGGTAATGATCAGTAAGCTACATGTGTAAGCAATGAGGCGTCTGAGTCATACCGAACTAAATATAGACTGATAAGAGTCGTGCATAGTCAGCGTGGATCAAGGGAAAGAAGAAAAGAAGTTCATAGAACAACACAGCCGTAACAGCCAGCTCCTCCCCATAAAAATGTTGCACTAGCCACAGCGCTGTTTGATGATGAGGAGTGTCCTCCGAGTCATGTCAAGAAAACATCCACAGCTCCACTCCCTCGACCTGTAAAACTGAAGCCTTGTCCTGAGCCCCAACCTCCAGCTGAGTCCAGTGACGAAGATCCCGTACCAGTGGTACTACCTTCGACATGCCTGACATCAAAGAAGATTTGAACCAACCTACCTAGGCCTCCGATCAAGCCACCGGATGATGATGATCAGCGCTCCCCTCTTCTGTTGCATCCTGCGAAGAAAAAACCACCAATTGAAAAAAAAACATGCACCGTCGACCCACACTCCCTGAATCTGATGAGGACAATGTTGAGGAACATGCATCATCGCCTTCTACACCCCCAGTGAAGAAGACTCCATCTCACTCTCAGACTACCAAGCGCCATCAAGCTATACTCTCTGAGGATGATGAGGAACGTACACCATCGTCTTCCCCACCCCCAGTGAAGAAGATTCAATCCGACTCTCCTCTACCCCCACTTACCGAGGATGAAGATAACAAGCCCTCCCCTCTGCCACTACCGAAGCCTATGAAACAGGCAAAGAACATAGCACCTCACACTGCTGTCACTCCCTCCCCTCAGCCTGCTGCAAAAAAGGTCAGTTTGAAGTTGAAACTTCCCCCTGCTAATACATTCATTAAGGACGAGGAAATCTCTCCCGACGCACCAGTGGCACCGAAGAAGAAAGGGAAAAAGACTTCTACCAAAGCCACCAAACAAAACCCTTCTCATGGCAAGAAACGAACGAACAGCTTCTAGTTCTCCATCCGTCTTTCCGCATTCATTATCCAACCTTCGTACCATTATGCTTTACACATTAGTTTCTGATCATACTCATATTCTGCCTTGTTTTTGCTCACACTTATCACTGCTGATCGTTCTTCAGACTTGATTGTATTTTAGTATCATACTGGAGCTAATAGATTGGCCTGGATGGCCTTGCAATGTACTACCTGGCTCATTAGTCCGTGCATGCACCTTAAGTCTTAATGAGCCTCTTAAGCCTTGATAACCTTCTCAAGCCTTGCATGACTACAATTGCTTCTCCTTCATACAAGGCTAGTGTTACATTTCTGGATGGGAGTATTTCCATTCATAGTGCTGTGAGCCTTGTGCAATCCGCCAGGCCTACAGCTACCTCGTATGGCCTTGTTAGGCCAGTCAAGGCTTCATAAGACCTGGGCGGTTTTGCTGATGTTACACCAATGGAAGAGCGTTAGCAATTATATCTCAATGCATGCGTAGAAGAATCCAGGAAGACCCGCAAAATGCCTGACATGGCATGATAGAAGAGCTGGCTTGTAGCCTATAGCCTATAAGACTATCAAGTTCTTTCAGAAACAATTTCAAATATGGTACCATGATGTGAGTCCACAAAGACGCCTGCCAAGGCTTGGCTTGTCTAGGACTACCAAATAGTTATGGTTGATTCATGCTGTCTCTTTGATGAGCCGTGGTGAGCTTCGCCCAGTCAAATTCTCTGCGGTTTCCTGCAAACACCTGTCCAAGTCTGCCTTCCCCTTGGAGTGTTAGAGTTTGGGATTCCACCCTTCGTTATCGTTCATTGTTCGGATAGTCCCAACTACGTATATATACCTATGTCATAGACCACCCTCTCCTTGTCGTCTCCCGCCATGTCATAGACACACAATACAGCATTGTTCTCCAGCTTCAACACGGAGGTCTTTGTCAGAGAGAAATGTCTAATTGTTTCAAATCTCTGCAAAGGACTACACTTACCGGGTGGCCAGTGGGTTCAGCGAGTTATGTGGAATTAGGGTTCCGCACGGGTAACACACCAACCCGTCAACACCACGGTGTCTCTGAACACCGTGGGTACATTAGCAAGAAGAGTGTATTAATGACAACCAAATAAATACTACTACTTTTCCTCGTCATCCTCTTCAGCCTCAACTTCATTTCACTTCCGTTTTCGACTCTTTACAGAGGCTAGAAGGTCTTCCATCATCAGAAGATCACTTCTGCCCCAGGCTCCGAGGCAGAGAAAAGCACCAATTGTTGATGGTGTGAGCCAGTTGCAAGTAAAATGAAGGAGCTGCTGGCCCTGCAAGAAGACACATTCAACTGCTTGATGTTGCTGAGTGAGATAATAAGTACTGATTGATTGAAAGAGGATTTGAGGGTGGCATACCTGGGATGGAGAGATAGTCTAATGCCATCTGATGCAGTGTTGGATAAGTATGGCAGTTGTTTTGCCCAGATTTCTCGTAAACTCTTCATGAACAAGCTGCTCGGCAGTATTGATCCACTCTTTCTCCCAGGATTGCTCACAGAAGTACTCAAGCTTCAGGCCAGGATGTAGGTAAAGCTGTCTTACACTTCCATGCACCACATGGGAAAAAATGACACAAGCAGCCATTGTGGTATTGGACTGTAACATCAGCTGAAAAGAAGCTATAGATAGATGACCACCAAGTCTTCTGGAGAGTGTCTGTATCATCGCCCAATCAGATATGCAAAAATCAATGGAATGCAACACACCGAGATCTGCAGCAGAATCAGGATCAGGATTGGATGCACCTGCCATTGCTTTGTCATTGTCACTGGCCAGAGAATCAGTACTTGATTGTGTGAGATCAACAGTGTCTGTGGGTTTCGATCAAGCAGACCGAGACACAAATGACTGTTTGACTTTCTTCAAGGGGCAGGTCAGAGCCTTAGCACCCTTTGCAATGGCCTTTTTGAGTGACTTGGCCTTATTGGAGATGGATGACGAGATAGACTTAGATGATGAGTGTGACTGGGTAGACAAGGCATCAGATGCCTTCTTTGCGAGCTTGGTTTTCATGGAGAGACAATTTGGTAGACTTACTAGTCTCGAGTTTTTGCCTTGGCTTTATGGTAGTGACTCGAGCTCCTCTGTAGCAAAGTGTCAGCTTGATAAATTGCTAGAATAATTTACAGGGGCATGAAAGACATGACAGAAATTAATATAGCATTGGGTTGTGATCCTCAAGCACTCAGAGTAAGCCGACACAGAGAATTATAGCACAGGTGTTCAGTGGCTGTCAAGGTTCCCGATTTGGTAAGTCATACCTGTCAAACACTGCCAACCCGCGGTAAAGGGTTGCGGTATGGTTGCGGGTATGAATATCCAACCATCACAAAAATTGCATGACCAAGACATGGTAATATATGGTTATATTTTTGGTGCCTACAATGTCAGCAGTGTCAGGTCCAGGGCCCAGTATATCTTGCAATACTAGGGAACTGAAAAATCCGATGGACAAGTGCTTGTACATCGTAGATGAGGACGCAACTTAGTGTTTCATATAGTTATTGCAGAGATTGTTGGACATTAACAGTCAACCAGATAGCGAAGACATTGCATGGTATTGTCTGCAGTAATGAGAGTACAAAGTATTGCTATGCGACGGAATGTAGGGAAACTTGAATCATAGCTATCCAGATACCGTGTCAGTATCTGTAAAGTACACTAGGCAGCCGGGGAGCATGAGTACAAAATGTTCAACTTCATCAGTGGGTAGAGAGTAATGTAACATGAAGCACCAGAACATGAGAGCATGAAAATGAAAGCATGGAGGAGAGCAGATAAAGACCTGAGAGCAATGCATGTTGAGAATGCCAGAATGCTATGAATCAAAGTAGAGGTCAATGTCAGTTACAGTTTACAATATAATAAAGACATACCTTAGAAGAAAGCACCTACTTATGGTGGTGTGTTTGCCATTTGGGACATTGAGCGAGTTCAGATGGCTGCTCATCATCTGATTCCACAATGTGCTTCATTTTCCCGCAGCCTTGGCTGTGATCTTTGTCTTCTTCCCAGCTAACTTCCCTTTCTTATTGGTACTGACTTCGGGTATCTCATCTTCATCCTCCTGTGTTAACTCACTTAGTTCAGGTGAAAAAGGAACAGTAGGGCCTTTCTTGCGTGGGGATGTATGACGAGGTGGAGTTGGAGAATGAGGATGACGGGGTGGAGTGGCTTTCTTGTGTGGGGATGTACGATGGGGTGGAGTTGGAGAACAAGGACAATGAGGTGGAGTCAGGGAATGATGAGGTGGAGTTGGGGAACAGGGACGAGGAGGAGTTGGGGAACAAGGGTGACAAGGTGGTGAAAGGACTGCAGCAGTGTCAGGTGCCGTGGGAGCAGCCCATTTAGGCGGAATTGGACAGGGTCAGATACGCTTGTGAGGGGAAGGAGAACACATACGAGGAGTAGGAGAATGTCTGCGGGGAACAGGAGAGTGCCTACCATGCGCAGGAGTAGGAGAACGTCCTTGGGGAGTAAAAGACCATCTACGAGGCACAGGAGAATGGATCTGAGGTGCAGGGGAATGAGCACAAGGATAATAAGAATGGCCAAGAGGAGAATGAGAATGATCATGAGAACTAGTACGAGGAGTGGGAGAACTTGGAGAATGATGAACACGATCTCGACCTGAACTCTTGGCTGCACTAGCGTGAGCAGACATCTGTGCCCTCATCTTGGCCAAGCTATCCATTGGCGCAGAGGAGCTCCCGCTAGAATCATTAGTAGAAGCTTGGTCCTGTATCTCAACACTGCCTTCCCGCCTATTTTCATTCTTGAACAATTTCCTTGCAGAAACGCTCAGCATCATGATCAAGAAAATAAAAATCATGTACCTGTTCCACCATTTTAGGAGACCGTCCACCCAATCCTTATCTTCGCATTCTCAGAGAAAGTCAATAATGTTCTGGTAGAACTCTCAATAGCTGAACTTCCCATCGACTTCAGCCCACTTATTCTTGCTGCTGATTCTGAAGCGAGCCTCAATAGTAACAATTGTGAGATAAATCTGTCTAGTACACAAAAGCACTTACCTGAACACAAGCATATGCGATATGTTCTGGTTGGACTATGGTCATGTCGTGCAATGAAGCATTGCAGGAGCGTGTTGCACATGAGTCTTCGCCTAAAGCAGTAGATGTGAATCTTAGTATCTGCACTACTCCCTTATGTGCCCAGCATCCTATGGCGAATCAGACCACAGGCCCATGTACAGTCTTGAACTAGTGCAGTAGAGTGAATCTATGGCGACTATAAAGGCTTTCAGAAATGCCCAGGTATGTCTCTATCCCCCTCCGCGTCCTCTATTTACCTATCTACATGGAAGACCTCATCTGTTTAGGGTGCATGAAAGTTTTCCCATCTCAAAAGCGCTTGAGTGGTCATGAGGCCCAGTGTGAAGCCAACAAACTTCCTGATGCTGACGGCTACAAGAGTCAGCATTACCTCGAGAAGGGACGTAAGAAGCGCGGGAAGAAGAGAGCTTGAGATGAGACTAGGTCTCCAGAACGCAGGCAAAGGAACACCTCTCCCGAAGCTGACGTGCAGATGGACCTGGGTGATGACTATGTCAACACTGAGGTAATTTTCATTCGATGTACTTGATTTGTAGTATGCTGATACAATAATCATGTAGTATGGGGATACTGCAGGACCCTTGGGATATATTCCAGAAGTGGAACCTCCAGTGCCTACCCCAGATGCACCTGCTGTTGTCTCTGCCCATTCTGGGCAGTGAATATGTATACCTACATGCTACATTGACTATATCCCAGGCTCAGCAACTCACCTCGCTCACATGCCCCCAACCAATTGTCAGGAGGCGGACGACCCTCTAATCAACCTATCAAGGTTCAGCCTGAGCAACCACAGGCACCAGATAGTCCTGCCTCCAAAGACATTCCTCATCAGCCCCCCCCTCATCCCATACCAAACAGCCCCTGATGCAATGGGGCTTTTCCATATCTACTCTGCATGTCCCACCCTGATACCAAAGGGAGATGCAGGTCTCGATTGTAGTCGTCGATGCTCCTACCCTGGATCATGATCCTAATATTAGGAGTTCTCAGATCACTACTGGGCTTCCTTCTTCAGAGATTGGGCCTGATAATGTTTTCTCTCCTTTCAGTAGCCCAACAGCGGGGCTCCTCATGTGCTGGCAGTACTCTGGAGTTAATTCCAAGTTGAATGCTGAGATGAAGCACCTCACCAGAAATTTCCTCAATAACGATGAGTACAGGAGAGAGGATGCACAGATTTATGACAATGTACGCAAGAAAAGGCTTATCAGTGCCTATCTCAAGGATTCATCTAACCCCTTCCACGCTGAAAATGGCTGGCACGAGTCTACGGTCCAAATCCGCCTGCTGAAGGAGAAGATGAAGTGGGCATCAGAGGATGAAACACCTGTGCTCGAGATACCTGGTGTCTACCACCGCTCACTCACTGATGTCATTACATTGGTCTTCCAGGATAGTATCACCTCCACCTTTCACATGACACCCTTCCAACAGCGATGGAAGGTGTCAGAGGAATGCACCATCAATGTCTATTCTGAGGCATACTCATCTCCTGCTTTCTCAGAAGCTTATGAGGAGGTCAACTCTCTCCCTAGGGAACCTGATGACAACCTTGAACGTGTTGTTGCCTCCCTCATGATGTGGTCAGACACCACACATCTTACAAACTTTGGTGATGCCTCACTTTGGCTGTTTTACTTGTTCTTTGGCAATCAGTCTAAATACATGAGAGGGAAACTGACAGCATCTGCATGCCACCATGTGGTGTACATCCCCTCTGTAAGTCCTGTCTTATAATGTGTTGTCGGATACTCATTTTAACAGATCCCTAGTGATTTTCAAGATACTTATTTCAATATTTTCGGCGATGCATCCTCAACCGACGTTTATACACATTGTAAATGGGAGCTTATGCAGGCCATCTGGGCACTACTACTTGACGAAGAGTTCATGCATGCCTACAAATATGGTAGTGTCATTCAATGTGGAGACGGGATCACATGGCGCATATTTCCCAGGTTCTTTAGTTACTCTGCTGATTACCCTGAAAAGTAGGTTTCATGATTGACCTTCATATCAGATTGTGGTATCTAATTTTAGTTCTACTATCAGGATCCTACTTGCATGTATCAAATTCCTTGGTGAGTGCCCATGTCCATGGTGCCTCATCAAGAAATCTGATATCCCTAGGATGGGCACCAAACTTGATATGAAACGTTGTGAGAGGACTCAGCGGACTGACAATGAATGACGACGGTGTCATGTCAAACAAGCTTGAGCATTGATGTTCAAGCAGGGAGCTAGTATCAATAGCCAGCACATTCAGAATATCTTGAATGAAGAGTCACTGGTCCCTACTTGGGTAAGTCATTCCTCACAAGATATCAGTTTCAAGGTTGATTTTTTGGTAGAATGCCTTCTCTGAGCGCCTCGCAAAATATTTCTTCAATTTCTTTGTCTTATTTGTAGTTGACCTACTGCACGAATTTGAACTTGGGGTTTGGAAGGCTATATTTACTCATCTCATGCGTGTCCTTTTCGCAGCAGGTGGCACTGCAGTCCAGGAGCTGAACTGGAGGTATGTACTTAGGCATTACGGTCATACTTATTCTCATGTGGCTTTCTACAGATATCGAAGAGTACCTACCTTTGGACAGGGAACCATCCGTCACTTCCACAACAATGCATCGGCAATGAAGTGTCTTGCAGCGCGAGACTTTGAGGATCTCCTGCAGGTAAGTTCAGATTTATCTCATTTACTTTTCATTTATTGAATTCTATTGTAAACTAGTGTGCTCTTCCTGTCTTTTGAAGGAATCCTCATCAATGAGGAATCAGAGGACAAGGAAAAGGCCATCCATAACAAGGTAATATTAGACCTCCTCTTCAACCTCGCAGCATGGCATGCATATGCCAAACTCTGCCTGCCATACCAACGACACCCTTGCATTTTTTGATTCAGCAACTGTTGCTCTGGGTCAGTCCATTCGCAAATTTCAGCGCACCGTGTGCAAACATTATCACACAACAGAACTTCCGTGCGGGCACGCTGCCTGTGGACAACATCAGGCTGTGCTAGCCTCAAAGCAACCAGGACCATCACATACTGTCTCTGGTCTGAAGGTGAAGAGATTGAATTCGAACACCTACAAATACCATGTGCTCGCTGACTACCCTAACACCATCCAAGAAAGAGGTACAACAAATGCTTTAACTCGCAGTTGGTACGTACTGGTTTATTTCATCTAATGTTGTCTTCTAACCTGCCCCCAGGGAGAGCTTGAGCACCGCCTGTCAAAGCACCGGTATCCACGAACATCCAAGAAAAAGGACCAAACGACATGCAGTATGACTTCCCAGGATGTGATTGAACGCTTGGTCAAGAAAGTTATTGCTGCACATGAAACTATCATTATGCAGAAGGCCAATCCCAGACCAAATGTTATGACCAACGTCCCTTAACCTAACTAGTAGGTGTTTGGAGATCAATCACACCACAGGACTCAGTCAAAGAGGGTAAAGCGAAGATGATATTGAGAGGAACGTCTAGGCCCTACGATAATGTAGAAATGAGGAGGTTAAGTCTAAGGAGTACTACTGACTACTACCTAGACTATATACTACTATTGGGGCGGAGCTATCTGAGTATGAAAGGTATGTGATATAACTATATGCAGTCATAACATTGCACCTAGGGTATAGGGCGTCTTATCAACCAATCAACTACAAGAAGAGAAGGGTAAAGGGTTCATAGGGCCAAGGGTATCGGTGATTAAGCAGGGTTCTCAGGGACTGCTTCTATTCAGGGTGGACGGAGATTAAGAAGGGTGTGAGAGAGTTCTGTGTCAAGAAGTCTCGAGCGGGTAATTAAGGATCTCGATAAGAGATGGATCTGGGGATCTAGATCTAAGGATCTAGATAGGATCTGGATCTGGAGATGTATCGGGTACGATCGGATCTGAGGGTTCTCCAGGGTCTTCGGTAATGAACATGCTTCTCTATGAGCGATGCTTCTGTGATAGGGATCTAGGGTTTAGCTGTGACTGTGCAACAGGTTCTAATGTAAGGGGTTCGGTGAATGACAGAGGTAACTCTTAACATGTCATGAGAAGTGAAGGTGTGCGATGTGAAGAGATGATGACTTCTTCGAGAAGTAGCTCGTAGAGGACTCTCGGTTATGGTTCGATCATAGAGGCGTATAGATGCTTATGATGTAACCCGTTTGCCTAATCGTAGGACTTCTAAGGATATGATGAGTTCGGTTATCTAGGGTTATGGATATAGATGGATGACGTCGATGTAGTATAGATGTGATGTAAAGATAGTGATCATTAATCGGTTATCCATCTTATCTTATCAGGGATCTATCTAATCTAATCTTATCGGATAAGGTGACTTAGGGTTCGATAATCGAAATTTAGATGCAGTTGGTAACATTCATGACACCAAAGTGTCTCCACACTGCCCCCACAGATCATTACTATATCACCAAGCATTCTTGTGAAAGCTTTGATCTCACAGCTTGGTTAGTTGATTTGGCAGATGATCCAGCAGTTGAGGTATGTCGTTTTGTATATACATTTCACTTGGGTTTCATTGCATTTTTCAGAACTTTATCCCTCGCCTCAAAGACCATTTGCTTGCCTGCCTCCGTGGGCTCACATATAATGGTGATGAATATGAGTTTTCGGATGAAGACCATGACTCTGTCCTCATTGGCGAGAACAAGCTATTCCAGCATAGCACGTTGCGCATCAACTACACGACATACGATCTATGACACAAACAAGACACAATCAATCCTTGAACTTGTGCTGATGTCATGGTACTCGCAGAAGAGGACAAGCGTACACATCCTTACTGGTACAACCACATTATCAGAATATTTCATGTCAACGTAGGGTATCGCGAGGACGAGGAGTCACACTATTCACAACCAAGACGCATGGATGTCTTATTTGTTTGTTGGTTCAGACACGACAGATCACCTGCCAGCTTTGCTGCTAAACGCCTACAGCACTTGGAATTCTTTGACCAAGACAGTCTTGGGGAAGCATTTGGATTCCTGGACCCTGACTCTGTCATCCACAGGGTACACATCATCCCTGCATTTGCCTACAGTCGCACTGACACACTCCTTGGACCGTCCTTTGTCCACAAAGAGGAAGAACTTGATACAGACTGGCGCTATTACTATGTAAACATGTATGTGCTTACTTTTTTCTTGTTATATTTCTCATTGTAGTATCTACAGGTTCATTGATCGCGACATATTCATGAGGTTTCGTGGGGGTGGAATTGGTCACAAGGCCATGCAGGACTGGGATGAGTTCCTCCAAGGTGGCAAAACTGAATCAAGTGCACATGAAGACTCCGAGATGTGAGGGGATGAGTCGGATTTGGAAGATGAAGGTGATATGGAAGACTTGGAGATGCGGGACGAGGAGGGCACTGATGAAGAAGATGGCATTGATGAGGAAGAGGGTGCTGACGGTGCTGATGAGGAAGAGGGTGCTGACGACAATGTTGATATAGGTCAGGATGATGATGACGACAGAGTTTTGGCTGATGAGGGTGAGGAACTTGACGATGACCTACTTGCAGAGGAGGGCTATGGCACACTTTAACTTAACATTTTGTTTACACTCACTTAATTTTGTCGGTCAATGTGGGCAATACATTGTATATGTCATGTAGATACATGTACTACATAGTAATCCTATCTTGATAGCATGCAGTAAGGTTCAATGTCATTGCGAGATGTTTTCTATCACGTCTGGCTGTTGCCGAGATGGTCTGACAGTGACGTGTCAATTGTTTGTGGCACACAACAGTCTAAATCAGGTAATATCTCACTTCTGCAAATTTTGTGATGACAACCGTACCCGTACCCGCCAAACCCGTCAGCAAAGAAACCGCGGTGTTACCCATACCCGTGCGTTTCCCTATGTGGAATTAGCTCGGCCTTTTTCCTCACGGAGTCGGGCATTCGCTCGGGATGGACGTACACGATGTCCCGAGTGCAAGTAAACCAGTCAACAACACGACTATTCCACAAAGACAACGTCGAACACCCCAATTTTACACGTACTTGCGGCTCCGGTTGCCCCTCGCAGAGGGCATGGTTGTGGTAAGTCCGAATCTTGCGTGGATTCTTCACCTGCTTACTTCGATAGACTATTGAGCTGGTGATCTACTTCCATGAACATCTACTCGAAGTTATAGAGGAGTCCGATGAATATGTGGATCACGGCTTGTTTACCGCGAAATAGGCGGTATCCGCATCGAAGATTCAAATGGGTGCGAGAAACCTCACTAAGGTTAGGAGTGATATGGAATGGCTGAAGTTAGTGGGGAATATTCACTAGCGAGAGTGACAATCGTCGGGAAAATGGCTGATGCTGAATATTGAACATCTAACAAGAGTTTCTAGAGATTCCATGCTTTTATTGGGTGACTCAGATTTCCGCGACGACTCCAATATTGTCCATGCTACTCACCAGTATGTACTTTTCTCCTCCCTTGCTTTCGGATTCACATTTCTCAGACTCCAAGAACACTCGATATCATACTGATATCGAGGTCGGCATCCCACTGCAACATTCAAATTATCCTCGGTAAGAATATTTTTTTCCGCCATACACTCGGGATTCACAGCTCCGAGTCGTGCTTCTTCGATTCATCCATGAGGCAAGATGGCTTCGAGCCGTTCATCCAGTATGGTACTGGCTCCATGGACGACTCCGTCTCCTAAGATGTCATCCACATAGGTGACTCTATCCATAGGCAGGACTTCGCAGATGCCACAGACGAGCCTGATATCACCTTCGCCTTCAGCAAGTATTTCCAACGTGATTACGAGCGGAATAGTTCC
>NW_024538172.1:0-12299 GCF_016628075.1 Suillus paluster
GTTGTTAAGATGTCACATACGTATCAGATGATAGGCATCCATAAACCCACCTCAGGTCTGCAGGCTGTTCTGTGATCGGCACGGAAACGAACGACATCGTGCTAGGCCACGTAGTGTGCTGGATAGTTGGATTGCCCTGCTGCGAATCCGATGAAGTTTTCAACTGGTAGCTTGAACACATGATCCGTTATTATAAGAACCGAGATAAAGATAACGCAGCTTCTTTACTTGATCCACGGTACCTGCGCTCCAGCCAGGAAGATTCAATCTCAGAATTCAAGAGAACACATAAGAATACTGCAGCGGAGCAGCACACAGACGAGAAACCATAATACCTTTACAACGCATTCGACACAGGTATCGAGTCGCAACACATGCCTGCAAAAAGAGATATGATGCAAAATGATTTGAAAGTCGTTAACAAATCGGATCATGACGCTCAAAGTTCACCGGTCATGTCGGAAGTGGAATCTCCTTTGATAGGTCCAGTCATCAGTGGCTACAGCCAGAACAAGTCCAACCAACTGAGAACTCGCAGGAAACTCACATTCAGTACTTAATAATGCTGGGAGTGTGTGTTATGATCAGGAAGCGTCCTGCTGGGAAGAATTTGAACAGAGTGAAGTAATCAAGGGCAAAAACTCACGCTTAACTTTCTTTCCCAAGTGTCAAATGAACGGTCGCACACGGAGCGTTTGTTGCATAGCCAGTCCTGTACCAGGTACCAGGTATCGTTTCCTATTGTCACCAGGACAAAGGCTAAAAAACTACGTCGCAGTAAAAGGTCAGCTTTAGTGACGTTCCCTGTCTGGCAACTTAGGGGTCACGAAGCGTTGCATACTTGAAAGGCCCTCGGTTTGTTCAAGGATGCTGACGGTTGAGTCCTTTGTTGAATGATAACATGGTGTCCAAAGGAAAACCAAGTGACTCATATAAGTCGTGTCGTGAATGTGACGTGGTGCTGGAGCGTGCCACCGACTTGATTCCGGAACTAACCGGACAGGCGCCTTGAAGCTGAGGCTCGAGAGTTGAAAAATCGGCATCCGTATTATAACCAAGCTCGAGGCAAGAGTGATATATAGCCCCACATTACCTTCCATTACTACAGGGCGAATCCTTGTACTGAATATGTATCACTGTTGAAACACATTCCACGCCTCCGAACCAAACACCCCCGGCAATCATTCAGTGTTCGTCTTCTCCGCTAGCGTATGAGAAAGACAACATTTGCTGGTATCTGACAAGGAAGCAAAAGTAGTATTCGACACAAGCTCATGCATGCCTACTTTCTGCCATCCTAGCTCTTGCCACGAAACAGAGTTGAGGCTAGCTATCGATGCGCGGATGTTGGCTATTTTCTGCCTTTCCACGCTGTTAACCAGACGTCAGCGGAATCCTTGAGTTCATGCCGCTGATTATCTTCCGCTTCAGCTGCACTAGTCGCAGCCCGAAAAGCCTTGAGCACCTCTGAGTTAGGCAGGGGTGGGCACGGGTTTGACCAAGGGAGCTTTTGAGTGATCGTAGGGAGGGTTGCCAATTCGAGTGTAGCAGCCACAGTGGGTCGACACGGAGAAGCGGAATTCGAACGTCTTCAATGATGATCGTACATTAGCGAACAAAAGGTTCTCGATCCGCCACCCGTCGGGACGAAATATCTGCAGGCCCGTGAACCCAGATAACTCTGCCATAGCACTTTCCGTGTGCATTGTTGATGTAAAACATCTTCACACAACCTCTGATGACTCTGACCAGTAACCTAGGGTCGCGTCAACTTGATATACCTCCAATGACTCGATGCTCTGGGAACTGGATGAAAACAGCCATTTGCACTGTCCAAGGAATAATTTTGTATAGGATATCGATAGAGTCGAAAACCTGAAAGTAGGCGGCAAAAAGTAGTTCGCCAGATCGCCCTCAGTGCCGTTCGTAAGTAGCTCTGGGTCGAAGGACTTGGGATTGCATATACGAGGTAGAAGAGGGGTAAGGAGACGGAGGTTCTGCCTAGACACTTTCAGCTTCTTCAAATATGGGTACTCAGGAAGGGATATGTCCCCGGCGAGTGTCACATATTTATGTAACTGGGCTGAGAAATGCCAACTTGAAAGCGAACAATAGTCCCTGGAATAATACGTGAAATGGAGGGCGCGAGCAGGGCAATATCCGCCAAAGCTCCGGCGCACAGTACGACGGAGTAGGTGAAGGGATTCGACTCGGGACAGTTGAATATCCTTGTATATAACTGCTCTTGCAGCCTCGTACCAGGCTCTTGATACGAGACTACAGCTGAGTAGGACATTCGCCTTGTCAAATGTTATCTTGCGCTTGCTTCGCTTCCATCGCGGTTGTGAAATCAAAGCCAGGGTCTTGTAAGCTGACTGCTTACAAAACGCTTACATTATCATATCTATCCCCTTATATTCGGCGAGTTTACTATCTCTCAGATCAGACTCGGGTCTCCTACCTACCACCACATATCCATTAGTACAAACGCTTAAGAATCCACAGTTTCGTCCTGTTATTCTCGTCCGATCCGCTCAGTGTTCCTTGTCATATTCCGGACAAGGTTCCAGGTCTCTGCTGTATCCTATTACAATAAGGTGGGTCATGATTACATAATGATTAATGATTACTTTTACAGGGAATCGGCTCGTGCCGATATAAAGTATATAGTCTAAAGAGCGTTTATATCTTTTTTAGCCTTTTTTAGTTTGTGTGAGAAGCCAGCAGAAATCGATGTCCAAACGTGATGACTTTGCTTGTCCCCAACTATACCTCGAATAAAAGCGACTTCACTTCCGATTGACTCATCAGCAATGTTCACTAGGCGTAGGTCTCTCAATAGTTAACATATTGTGCCCTCTGGGCTTACTCCCTGCAGTTGACAACACATCGATATATCCAGGACCAGGACCCTTCTTTTCACAACTCATGCCAGCACCCCGGTCCGTGGCCAGACGTGGCCCTATAGCATGAGAGCCCCACGGCGCAATCTCAACTTCGTGTCTCCGCGTAAGGCTGCGTACCTGTAACTTTGCCAGCCAGACGTATCACGTTTGAGCTTGAATGAGTTATTAAAATATTTACACTATGCGGCATCTTCTTGACTGACTATTTTGGCCCACTTAGGGTACAGGTCGACTTTCTCGTGAAACAAAATTTTCGGCTTCCATGGATAGTCACTACTGACGATAATAATGGTGCGGTCGGTGACAACCTTATCGCTGCCGGACTGCCGGTGAACTCTGCCACCGCACAAGTGGCTATAAATCTCCAATTCATTTCATCCTGAGCTCATCACAAGAATGATAACATCTACCATCTCTATACTACCTGGCTCTCCATTAACCCTCTGGACAACCATGCGTTCTGCTGGCGCATTCAATGTTGTTTGCTCATTTGCAGCACTGTGGGCTTTTGTCAAAGTTCTAAGAGCGCTTCGCTGGCGATTGAAGACCACTCGACTGCGAGGTCCACCTCGTTCCAGCTTCCTATATGGCGTTTCGAACGACCTCCTCTCATCTAAAGATAGTGCTGGAATGTATGAATGTTGGGCGAAGGAATATGGGGTAGTGTATATGATTCCGCGCGTCCTCGGACAGACGAGAATCGTGCTATGCGACCCAAAAGCTGTAGCACATTGTTTTGCCCGAGACGCATGGACTTACGTGCAGACGCCCCTTGGGTTGATGTTGGTAGAGATCTTGGTATGGCAACGTCTCTTCTAATCTCGTCTGTCTGATACCTCTTGTCAGGTCGGCAGAGGGCTGCTATGGTCTCAGGGGGGAAGCCACAGGAGGTTCTGTTCTGTTATTGTCCTCGCACCAGAGACTGATCAACGACCTGTGAATTAGGCAGCGGAAGGCCCTCACGCCAGCCTTCAGTAACGCGGCTGTTCGGAAACTCGCATCAGTGTTTTATGACTCGGCATACAAGGTAAAGATCTGCGATCTGAGAAATACAGCATCTCTGAACTTGATACTCTCCAGGCCAAAGGTGCATGGGATATCACTATAGACTTGAGCAAGGATGGGAATGCTGTCATCGAAGTTCAAAAGTGGTGCGTAGCTTTTCTAGCATGAGAACGTAGGAGTCTTCATTGAAACGACTTCAAGGATGAATCACATTTCGTACGCGATGAATTTCTTTGCTATTTGCCTTGAAAATGAGGCCACATCAGTCTAGATACGATTGGCATCGCTGGTTTTTCCCATGATTTTGGCTCGCTCGACGGGAAGCACGCCAGCGTAACTGAAGTGTTTGACACGTTTGTGAACAACTCACGGGCCTCAGCAGTGAACCAGTTTGCCATTCTGCTAGCGCAAGCATTTCCTGTCATTCTTAAGATGATGCCTACTAAGCGGACGAATCTGGCCAAGAAACTTGGCGCAACCATGGGTGAAATATCCAACAAGTTGTTGATTCGCAGTCGCCGGGAGAAGGACGCGAGCATGAAAGACGCAGAAGAGAAGTCTGTTATTGGACAATTGAGTACGTTCTCTAATACATCTATTGAAGTCCCTTCATTTACGCCACGACGACAGTCAAAGCCGAAGGTCAGGATTCCCTTCATCTGTCCAAGGAGGAAGTAGTGGCTCAGGTTCGTGGAGACTATTCCAGCGACGGTTTACAAGCTGACGTCCTGCAGATGAAGGTGCTACTTGTTGCGGGTTACGAGACGACATCCAGTGAGTCTATTTCTTTTCCGCTGCTATCATGTTGTCTGACTCTTCGTTCGCAGTCAGTCTTACGGTAAGTCTATTATTCAACGACATCTGCACACTATTTATGGAATCATCAGTGGGCACTGATCGAGTTGTCGCGACAACCCAATGTCCAAACCAGACTCAGAGAAGAAATGCTTGCGTTTGGTGCTGATCCGACATATGACCAATTAAAGGCTAACCTCCCGTACTTGGATGCGATTGTCCATGAAATTCTACGACTCCATCCTCCGGTAACCGAGGCCATTAGACTTGTGAGTTCGCATGTCTAGATGTGAGTAGAGACCTGACAGTATATCCACAGGCAGCCGCAGATGACGTTATTCCCTTAAGCGAACCTGTGCGCACTGCGTCCGGGAAAATGACTGACAGTATATCTGTAGCGAAGGGGTCAGAGATTTTGATCTCAGTCAAGGCCATCAATCGCTCTTTCTCCATCTGGGGACCTGACGCAAAGACATTCAAGCCTGACCGCTGGCTAGCTGAGGAGGGCATCAGTGGGAAGGCCAAGGAAGTCCAAGGTCATAGGCATTTGCTGTCATTTCTCGACGGCCCGAGGACATGTCTTGGGAAAGATTTTGCAATCGCAGAATTCAAGGTGATCGTTGCAAATTAGCTATTTTCAAACTTCCTAACTGCGATATAGATGGTTCTATTGGTTCTGGTGAAGAATTTTGTGTTTGAAATGCGGGATGGGCCAGACACTCAGGTCGAGGTTGCGAGGGGGATTTTACCTCGTCCGCGGATTGTTGGAGAGGATGGTACTGCAGTACCTTTGCGTGTTCGTCGATATGAATGATTTGTTGCATGCACTGGCAGGTTTTGGCGTTGGGTGTTGCTATGTTTTCCTCACCGAGTGACCGCGGCTGAAATGCTTGGATTGTATTTAGATTATGAGCGGTACGTGTAGTTTACATCATTACCGTTCAAGTTAATATTCTGTAAGCGATGAAAGGCTGTGGGGTGAAGGGTATCAATTGGGCCCAACACAATCATGTCTACAGCAAGTGGTAGCACTGGCACGCAAATGAGACTTGAAGGTATCACCATTTAATCGCCATAGTGTTGTTGACTCCCGATATAAAATACAAGACATGCGCTTGCGAGTGGATGAGAGGGACGACCCGAACTTCAGGAGGAAGTGACTCTGCACGTAAGATTCGACAACGATGTACACCACGCATTTTGACGGTGCGGGAATAAGAAATATGGTTGTGACATTTGCCAATTGTATGGTCGGCACACACTCGAACCATTGTGTTACGCTCAGAAAGTAACTGTATCGTACTAATAGACATGAGAGCACAGGGAATCTCGACATCAAAGTCAACAATCTTCTACTCATGAATAATCGAAGGTAAAAACGTGTGTCTTGCGATAAAAGCTTGGAGCTGTATAAGCAGACACCGTGGAATTTGTGGGGCCCACATACCAGTATTATTCTAGGGACAACCAATTCAACTGGATACCGCGGGCAGCACACGCGCCGCGCAACTCGTTCCTACGATAAATCCACTGCTCGGACGTCACAATCCACTCGGCGTTTTACCATGGCAAACCATAAACATTTAGCGATTGTAGGAAGGATTGCCAATGCATATATAGCAGCTCCACCACAATGCGCATGGACAGGAAGGATTCGGTAATCGTAAACGCCTCCAATGATGATTGCAGATCAAACGAGTATTCTGTTTTGAAGATAATTCCGTCGATGCGAAGTCTTCGCAGGCCTGCGAACCTAGATAGTACTACGATAGTTGTTGAGTCGTCCCACGATGGGCAACCAATTAAACTTTTGACGTGAATCCCCGTCACAAAACCTCCAATGACCGCGGCCAAGTCGCCCAGCTGGCTCACGCCTATTTCCTGCACCTCCAAGGATTCGATGCTCTGCAAACTGGATTCGAGTAGCCATTTACACATGAGGTAACTCTGTCTGAGATATCGAGAAAGTCGAAAGCTCAAAGCGAGGTGGCAAAAACTGTCCCAGGAAATCGCCATCACCGTGGCTCTGAATCATCTTGAAGGACTCGAGATTGCACAGACGAGGGAGAAGAGGGGCAAGGAGGTGGGGGTTCTGTCCAGATACTTTGAGCTCCCTCAAATATGGGTACTCAGGGAGGGACATGTTGCTGGTGGAGCACAGGGAGCCAGAGTCTCCTGCAAGGTACCTAAGTTCCGGGCACCACGCAACAATCTCTCTAGCGAGTGTCGCGAGCTCCTCCGACCGCTTTTTGATACTTAAACGATGCATGAAACGGAAGGCGTGAGTGGGGCAATAGCCGCCGAGACAGTCGAATATCGTTGTACAGAACCACACCTGCAGCCTCGTACCAGGCTGTCGATACGCGACTGCAGCTGAGAATATGACCCACTATCTTTCTCCAGGCTCTTCTATTCTCGCACCGCTTCCATCTTGGGCGTAAAATCAGGGCTAGGATTTCTGGCGGCAGAAAAGGTGAAGGTGAGGTGACAGGATGCGTGGCACTGCCAGGTTCGACGAGTGAAGAGTTATCGTTACTCTCTCCGATAATTTGTCGTATTTTCAAATCCTCTGTACGGTCCGATAGAACAGTTAACGAAAACCTTGAAGTTCAATAAAGACCTTCAAAGAAGTCTCTGAGAGGAAGATTAACTTGAAGGATCTAGATGCTCTATTAGGAGGGATGATATAAAATAAATAAATAATAACTTATAGTTATCTGCTTACTGCGGCTCTGTTTAATTCAAACGTTCACCGGGACTCATGATGACCCGCCAATTTGTTGCTGAAACGGAGCGCCTCCTAGATCACAACCATGTGTTGCTTATAACGACTGGCAGCGTAGCATCTATCAAAGCTCCTCTCATCGTCGCAGAGCTTCTCCAAGTCTGTCCCCTGTCCTGGAATCCTACTCCCGCTCATGTCGTGTGTACACGCAGTACCAGAATGTCAGAGTAGAAGTGGTTGCGACGAAGGAGTCGCTTGCGTTTTACGACCCTGCAGACGTCGTCAAAGCGGGCGCCCACGTGTGGAGCGACGAGGACGAGTGGTCGGTGAATACACGCGCTTTCACAGGATTTTGACCATTTCAACATCCATGATAGGGATCATACAAGATTGGGGATCCAATCTTGCATATCGAGTTGAGGAGGTGGGCTGATATTGTCCTTGTCGCCCCCTGTTCGGCAAATACACTCTCAAAGATTGCACACGGACTCTGCGACAACCTCGCAGTATGTTTTCAGCATTCATATTGTACCCAAGGATAAATCTCTTGCTTAGACCTCTCTCCTTCGTGCGCTGGCACCTACCACGCCGACTTACGTATTTCCGGCGATGAATACGCTCATGTATGAGCATCCCCTCACGGCAGAACATTTGCGCGTCATACGGGACGTCGTTCGTTATCATGTCATTGGCCCAATTGGAAAGAATCTCGCATGCGGAGACGTTGGTATGTAGCTCTGACTTTTTCTCCCTGCTGTTGCCGATAATATGACCCTTTTTCGCAGGACTCGGTGCCATGACAGAATGGCGCGATATCGTGAAAATAGTGGTTGATCAAATGAAACTCATTCACAAAGACAACAAATCATAAAGCTATATGAGTATCCTATGGTCTACCTCATCTATAGAGTGTTCCTTCTTCGCTAATACATATATATATGCGCTAGTCCACGAACACTCACCAAAATGCTCAGCATCTGATGAAGCATAACCACAGGCTCCATCACCGTTTCACAATACCGTGTATTTCCCTTGCAGGATTCCTGCGTTGCCATCCCTTTCGCTGGACTGCTTTGGGGCTACGGACTATAGTCTTCGTTGTAACTCCCCCTCACCGCCAGCGCGGGCAAACATCCCGGCAGGATGGGCGGCGAGGATAGACGGTGTTTTAGTCTTGTGGATGTAATTGGACTCCAGTCATAAGTGACGCTGACGAGAGTTTCGACGATAGGGCGTTGATCACCAAGGACGAATGTAATTCGCTCATCCCTGACTCACTGAACTTACTTGTTAAGAAATTTAGTGATTGGATGGTTGCCTCCCGGTAGTCGACGGTCGCGCTCAGCAGGTATGCCATCATCATAGAGAAATACTGCACTCTATACATATACTTTACAGCGGTTCAGTCACTGAAGTCGGTTTTGAACGGCTGCCACGTGGAACCAGCCAACCAGTGCACCGTAATTCCAAATTCCAAAGTGAGCATTGTAGAGCCATTGGTTTGGAGGAAGAGTCTGCTGTTAGTAGACACAGTCCAAGGTGTGGTGCTTGGTTCGTTTCATGGAATTGTTGTATAGATATGATGCGCAGATTTATCATGCCCCAGCAACGTTTGGTCATCCATTACGTGTTGAGCACTCTGGCGCTATGGCCAAAGGGAAATAACTCCGAGTCCTGGCAAGTCCAGACAGTAACCGGTCGGTCTCGACAAGCTTTATCTGCAATGGGGTCATGACTGACTCACGGGTATGCATGCATTTCAAAAAAAAATACGTGGCTGAAAGTCACAAGCGTCGGTTCTAGCCTCAAAAAAGTCCTTCCTGTGGGTTGCCTGTGGGAAGTGCGACTGATCGCATATGAAATTTGTCATACCCAGCACTACCTAGCACTACCTTGGCTCTCGAACCTCAATCTTAAAAGTCAATACGAGCACCCCGTTATTGTACAGCTCTAACGAGAGGTACTAACCTAGCTATGGAATATGACGCAGCCTGACTCGTAATCTGGCTTGTACAAGTTATCTCCGAGCCTGACTCCCGCGGCCTGGATCTAGAGTGTGGTGGGTGTTTCGTTAATTTCACATCGTATGTTCTCGCCCAACTTGCGAAGTACTGTTAGCTCCGAATACAGAAGGAACGACTACCTTCCTTCTACTGGTCTGCCTACAGGAGACTATGTTAGCTGTAACTTCGTTGCATTCGACTTTGGATTGAAGCTATTTTGCGACCTACAGGGCAGGTTAACTAGGTGCAGTTTACAAGTTACAGTACAGCCGAACGTGGTAGTAGGACCATCATGCTCCAAATAGATGAACAACCCAAGTATTGATAACACCAGTACAGAATGAAGTGAACAAGCACAAGAACAATAAATGACATAGTAGTACGAGTTTGATTGCGAGCGGGAAGAATACTCCAGACTTCACGGGAGGAATGAAAGAGCACACAAGTGAAGCCCACATAACAATCCAACCGACACTGCCGCACTAAGAATTGTTATGGGAGCCTTGTATACCTTACGAAGATGAACCTCCCAGTCATGACGCAGTTTGCACCAATGTACCCAGCTGCAAAGAGCCACTTGCATACGCCACAGGGAGAGGAGCACTGTTACGCTCGGTGTTGTCAGATGTCTTAGTAAGCAAAAGTAGTCGAAAGTTCTAGTAGCACCCTAGTGCTAAGTTGTGTGTAGTAAAGCAGTTGATTGCAGGCCCTGGTCTGCATAGGTCAAGTTAAAGAGTACAAAGGTAAGACAACAATTTAAATAGAGAGATTGAAGCGGAGTCTGAATATAATAAAGAGAAGAGAAGTCATACAATGATGCAACAGTGAATGAGAAAAGAGGAACAGGAATTGTACGATAGAATGATATGGAACATCATGGAAGGATTAGTAATAGGGGAAAAGAGAACTGTAACATTACCCCCATTGTAAGGGTAGTAGTCCACGAATACTACAAAAGAAAAGAAAACATTTAAAGACGATGTGCATTTTTATAAGAAAGAAGAATGTCGGAAGTGTTACCCATCTGTTTCTCTGTCATCCATTTGTTCTCAGAACTCGGGAATCCCTTCCAATTAACGTTATAGTATCTGCATGAGGCAGAGCCTCAGTGACCAACAATGGCCTCGATCTCTTGTTCTTCTTCACCATCGATAAGGTCTGGTGGTGGTGTGATGAAGTTAGGACCGTGAGTGTCGTTCTCTTTGAAAGGAGATAGAAGTGCGGCATGAAATATGGGATGAATGTGCCATTGCGCGGGTAGGGAGAGGCGATAAGTAACTGGGGATAGGACATCAGAGATGATGAATGGTCCTTCTTGTTTAGGAGTGAGTTTATGGCTTGAATATCCAAGATGAAGGTTTTTCGATTTGAGCCATACTTTATCGCCTTTGAGGAAGGAAGTGAATTTAGACGTGATACGTTGTTTCATAGTATTGCATGCTAGTTCATGGGCGGCTAAAGCTTTGTCACAAGCTTTGTCAAGGATGATGAGTTGTTGTTCGATGTTGGGAATATTGCTCTTGGGATGGAGATCGGGGAGGTGTTTGGGGTGATATCCCATCATGAGGTAGAATGGTGAGGTACCGTGAGTGGAGTGATGACGAGAGTTATGGACGAACTCAGCGAGAGGGAGCATGGATGCCCAGCCAGTCACATCATTAGTGCAGAAGATCTGGAGGTAGACTTCGAGTTCTTGGTTGACTCATTCAGTCTCTCCATCACTTTGGGGATGGAATGCAGTGGAAAGGGAATTTTTGTATCCGAGGAGTTTTCCGAGTTTGATTTGGAATCTAGAGGCAAATTGGGGTCCGTGGTCAGAGATAATCTTATCATAAAGTCCATATCTAGAGAATACTTTGGAAAAGAAGACATTTGCTACACCTTCAGTGTCTATCGTTTTGTTACATGGAGTGAGAATTACCCCCTTCGAAAGGCCATGGTCTACCACGACCATGATGCTATCATAGCTGTTGGATTGGTGGAAGGTTGCAGATGAGGTCAGTAGAGCAGTGAGTGAAGGTGCAGGGGCAGTTAGAAATGGGAGAGGGGAATAGGACAGAGAGGGGGAGTTGATGGGGTGCATGTTTACTTTGTTCTGTTGGCAGATGCTACAGCCATCAATGAAGTTCTTTACGAATGTGGAGAGGCCCAGCCACCAGTAGTTGTGTGAGGAGTTCTTGGGTTTTGTAATGTCCTGGATGGCCGGTGGTGGGTGAGTCATGATGAAGGGAGGTGATATCACGATGGAGGTTGCCTGGGGGTACATAGGTGAGTCCTTTATAAGTAAGAATACCATCACACAATTTCCAGTCAGAAAGTGGAGGAGTGGAGGAGGTATAGAGGGGTTATGAAGCGCATCTAGCGCAGTTTGTACTACCAGGTCAATGGAAGAAGAGATACATAAACGATCAGAGAGAGAAGTGGAATTGATGAACAAAAATGGGGAGAAGGTGAGAAGTTGAATACTGTTATGGGAAAGCCTGGCTTTCCAACAGTGCACTTGATAGGGTCAATCCTGTGTCCGCTTCTTGGAGCACTAGGACGAAGGAAGGAAGACTGAATGGAGGCTGTCCATCCAGAATGACTGACTAAAGGTTCAAAGAAGAAGCTAGAGTTGTATATCACAAGTGAAGATCAAGTTAGAGAATACATGGTCTAACTACTGTGGTATATATAGGTATGTCCTATAAGTTCAGGGTAGGCGGGGTAGCCAGAAAGTGTCCTAACTAGGTAAGCATCTATGTGAGTCATAAGGACTCAGAGATAAGAGCACGGGCTCAATGGTAAGGGTCCAGGGTATGGTACCGGCACAGCGGTAGGTGTTCAAGTCAGATAACGCTATCTGTCATGATAAGCGATAGGATA
>NW_024538173.1:0-12285 GCF_016628075.1 Suillus paluster
CTCGCTCTACACATTCCTTCGGTACCTAAGCAGAGTTCAAGGTACACTGGCCGTGCCCACTTCTACGAACCGGCCAGCCACATATCTACCTGGCCAGGCCGGTGCTGGCTGGGACATATTCTACGGCCTTTTGGCACATCCGGGGCACCACTTCTACATCCAATGTGACTGAAGGGTCTGTCATATGAGAGCGTCGAGGCTGTATGCGAGGCTTACGAGCCCAAGTGGCAGAAGATGTTGGAGACGCTTGAGCAGATAAAGCACAATCGTGAAGCTGAAGAGGCAAAGGTGGGCTATTCTCAGCTAATATGGACTCCATTTCTTGATGGTACTTGTCTTGGCAGAATCGACAGAAATTACACATGGAGTTTGAGGTTGAAAATGAGCTGTTTCGCCAAGCACAGGTGAGTTGTTTTCTCAGCAAATTTAGTCTTTGTTTGTTGATGGTACTTGTCTACCAGCAGGCCGAAATAGAACGACTTCGCCAAACAGAGGTGCATTATTCGTAGCAAAAAAACCATGGTCTTTGTTTGTTAATCTGTACTTGTCTTCGTAGATTTGCGCGCAGGCTGAAATCGAACGAGTTCGCCGAGAAAAAGTGGGTTATTCTCAGCAAACATGATCTTCGTTTGTTGACGGTGGTACTATTTCACTAGGACGCCGAAATCGAGCAACTTCGCGCGAGGCTTGCAGCTTTAGAGGGCTGATATTGCATATCATCATACCGTGAATTAACTATGCCCTGTTCATGTTCCATCTCTCCTCCATATTCCATAGTATAATAAAGAGGCAAGTGCATCATGCAACGTCCTCCTGCTCAGTATCGCCGATAGCGGAGTCGGGGATGAAAAGTGCCACAAGCAGAAATCTGAAAAATAAGAGAAATTGAAAATTGTCATTATGAGCGGTATACGCGCGCGGTGTTTGCAAAGGATGCACCGTCGATGTGGTTCACTATTGAGGTGCGGCATGTGAAATTCTGGTTCTCGGTGGTAGAGTACAGGTGTGCACTGGGTTTTATTAGCAACATGAGCTGAAGGCCGTTCGGCACGATAGACGCTGGTATGATTAGACTAAGTGCTGAGATCAAAGGTGACCGAGTAGAATTAGTGGGAGAACCTGTGTGTGGGCAATGTGGAGGTCAGACCCATCAGCGACCAAGGTTATGCGAGACTCTGAGCGTCCTGTGATGTTTGCTACTCCTGGACGGTACGACTAATTTAGCACATGAAGGCAAAATGAAGAATCGAGTTTATTTCATAAGGTAAATGCAAACCGGTGAAAATGACGCAAACAAGAAAAGTTGAATGATTACATGTGAGTATGATTGAGCTGACAGTGCCATGGGGCCGGAAGGATGATTGAAAGTGTTATGGAAACACCAGGGACGGTTGCGAGAGTATGAGTTGGAATTCAGATGATAGGTATGTGGTATGAGTAATCGACGAGCATGAGTCGTCGCTCGATCGATTTCGTCCTTGTCGGTTGGACTGTAACTGATGGGATGGTAGAAGGGGTCAACACAGCTGTGGAATGTCAATCACTCAGAAATTTAAAATGCACAGAATCCGACGCACTTGGAAGAAGCTGAGAACACGCCCTTCCGTTCCTTCACAGTCCCAAACCAAGACGTGAGCACTTCACACATAATGGCCACTTCCATGTGAGGACGCTCCGCGATGACCCACGTCCACGTCTCAATACCAGCAGCGATAGCAGAGGGCGTGAAAACCTCGAATGGCAGAGCGACGAGGAAATAGATCAAGGTGTAATCGCACTGCAAATAGTGAGAACAAATACCAGAAGCATATAAATCATAGCCTCACCTTCTCCAGTGCTATGAGAATAGCTGCGCAACGGGATAAAAGACGTTTCAGATCTTGAACAGTTAAAGAACTGCGTTTATTCTGTATGTCGTTCATAGTATCGGCCAACTTATCCTTGAAAGGCTGGACGCCAGTGCATTGCATTTGAGGAGCTACTTCGTCTAGCAAATCTTGATCTTGCAAACGTTAAAAGCAATAAAAGCTCAAGGCAGATCGACTCACTTTTACGAGCCGCGAGTCGCAAACCACTACAAACGACTCTTCGGGAGCTACGAGCACGAGGTCGACAAAGTTATATGCAATCGCAGATTCGAGAGTCGCCTCCGAAGTCCGTAAACGCTGCAGCAGCATGGAGATTGTTAACTTAGTAACCTCCTCCGTGGAACTCGAGCGCAAGGCGGGTGACAACGGAGATCATCGTGATGCTGATGAGCCGCTTCTCTTCGTCTGAGCGGCCGTGCAGCCCTGTTTTGTCGCTCTGGAAAGTGATGTTATCGTTGGGAAAGGTGATCGAGGAGGTGTAGATCTTTGGAGGTCGCAGCGATGTAATTGAGCAGAGAGTACATGTTGGACATGATGGAGTCATCAGCTGGGAAGGCTTGAGCGTATTGGCAGAACCGGGTAAGAAAAGGCATACCTTAATACAAAGCGCAAGGCATTTTGCAGCCGCTGTCAGAGGTGGGGGTGCGCGCTTCTCGGTATTGAATGCAAACTCGAATATTGAAAGAGGCGAAGTGACGAAGTGGCGGAGATGGATTGCAAAAGACGGAGCGACCTCCGGGAAGCTGTAAAAGATGAGCTAGGGAAGCGCTGCATGTTTCATAACCTGACTAACCTTCGTACAAGTACTGTAGTAGCTTTGAGCGCTGATTCCTGAACGAGATTGTCCAGGATGGGTGGACTGTCACTCAATATAGTTGTGTCAGGCGGCGAGTGGTGGAGGTACATCATGATGAAGTAGGAACATCACACAACGAAGGATTGAATCTTGTCGTTGAACTGATGGTGCTGTAGCGGCTAGCCATACTTCAGAGACACTTAGACACTTCAGAGACACTTACTTCAGAGACACTTTAGAGACACTTCAAAGACACCATATACTTCAAAGTTCAGAGACGCCATACTGTTGCTTACGAAATCGAACCACGTGACTGTTCAGTTGTCCTCGATCTGTCTCGTTACTTCTCGTCCGAACCGTCTTAGTGCTTCACGCCGAAATTCGGCGTGGATCCAAACCAAAGCTCAGCCTCCCGCAGCACGTGTTCACTCTTATTACCCCAACTCTCCAGCAACTTCACGACAATGCAAGAAAACAGTTGCTCGAAGGAATTAAGGCATACGGTATGTAATGAGATCATCTTAGTACTTGACTTGCATTGACCAGATCAGTGGTGTATGCAGAATTGGCGCCGTATTATAAGTGAGTAACTTCTGCGGGTGCTCTTACGCCTCATTCTGCATTGCTCGAATTAGCCATCCGCCAGTTTATGACTGGTGGTGCACTTTTCCTTGACGCACTATCGACATTCACTGCCACTGAACTCACAACCTACAACGACTTCGTCGCTCTCACCATAATCATCGATACCCTCACCCTCAAACGAGTAGATCTCAAGAAACGGGTATGCCCGTTTTCCTAACTGGTATCTCTCACCGCTGATCATATTTCCTGTAGCTCATTACCGCACCAGAAGTTATATACGTTTTGCCCGAAGTCCCGATCCTTGGAGACCTCTTAAACAACCTTTACGACTTTGGTACGTTTCTTCGCGCCCACAATCCACTTCCAAGGCCCCTCTTTGTCTGATGTGATTGATAATGACTGACATGTCCATGCCCATAATGACCCTCGAGCAGACGTTTCTCCTGCCCTCGCGACTCCTCTCGCCTCATACTATGTATGAGAGATGCGCATTTTGGCATACAGCCAACTTCTCGAGTCCTACTGCAGCCTCACTCTTGAAAACCTTACGGTCACCTTTGTTTACATGTAATTTAGGTCTGCGGTAGCGTGCCCTTGCATCAATCGAATATGACATTCACCCTGCCATCCCTTTGTGCCCACATTATGAAGTTCGACAACTAACTTTATCGACGTGTCGCTATCACACTGAGCTTCGCAAACTGAAAGCCTTCTGCAGAGAGTTTCTTTATTTCAGAGACATGTGCGACGGCAACCGATTAACCTCGTCTCTGGAAATGATCTCTACATTCCGCCTCATATTAGAACTACTCTTACAGGAACGGAGCTCCAAGCGCTAGTCGATAACCAGAATAACCATCCTGATTCCCCACCCAACACCTGTATAATGTCCTCTCCGTCTCCAACCCCAATGCTCATGGCACGCAGCCTTTTAGTGCCTCGCTTCTTCCCCTCGATCCCCAATCTAAGTACCTCTCACTCTCAGTAACTCCTGCAGCCATGATGATGGAAGGGAAGTCGATGGCAGGTCCACGTGTCACAACTGTCGTTGGTAAGGACAGTTGAAACAAGCGTACCCCCAGCAGTGTCCACGGGGATATGGACAAGCTCGCCATCGATGCTGAGTGGGCCGGTAATACCAAGAGGAATAGAAATGTAGCCGACTGACGCACGTGCGGAGAGCGTGGGAGTAGTTGTAGTTGTGCATGGGGATATCCGAGTATTCGAGGGTCTGGGTGAGATTTGCACGGGCTAGACCTCATATGAAAACTTGTGCCTATGAGGAACGATGAACGTGGACTTACAGATCAATGCGCGACGGATGGCTAGAAGTTTACGTTGATAGCGGCAAGGTTGGCGAGCACACTAGTGATAGCAGGTCGACTTTGTGCGAGGCTGAGTTGCTCCCATGTATCAATAGAGAAAGGGAGGTGGGTGGGTGGACGAATTGCTCGTGCTAAGGGAAAGTGCATAAGGACCGAGGCAGAATATATGCAGTCCTAAGCAACTAACTAACCTAACACTAAAGACCGAGGCTGAATATATGCAGTCCTAAGCAACTAACTAACCCAACACTAAAGACCGAGGCTGAATGTAATACAGATGCACAGCTGAGTTTTGAGCCGGGAGACGAACGAAGTGGAGCGGGAGCGAGCTGTGAGCCTGTAGAGCAGGATGGTAGAAGATCGAGGTCAGCCGGTGCACTGGAAAAAAAGATATGGGGGTTTACCTCCTCCTCCCCCTGTAAGCCACCCAGAGTGAAGTTTGGGGCCTAGCTCGAGCAGTTTTGACCCGGGAGATGAACGGAGTGGAGCGGGAGCGAGCTGTATATCTGTAGAGTAGGATGATAAAAGATTGAGGTCAGCCGGTGTGATGGAAAAAAAGATATGGGTGGATTACCTCCTCCTCCTCCCCCCTAAGCCACCCAGAGTGAAGTTTCCGGGCATAGCTCCAGCAGTTTTGACCCGGGAGACGAACGGAGTGGAGCAGGAGCGAGCTATGTGTCTGTAGAGTAGGATGACAAAAGCGCGAGGTCAGGAAGTGTGATGGAAAAAGATATGGGTGGATTACCTCCTCCTCCCCCTCTAAGCCACCTCGAGTGACGTCTTCGGGTATAGCTCCAGCGGTTTTGACCCGGGAGACAAGCGGAGTGGAGCGGGAGCGAGCTATAAGCCTATAGAATAGAATGACAAAAGTTTGAGGTCAGAAAGTGTGAAGAAAAAAAGTTATGGGTGGATAACCTCCTCCTCCCCCCCTAAGCCACCTAGAGCGATGTTTTGGGGCATAGCTCCATCAGTTTTGACGGCGGAGGCAAACAGAGTGGAGCGGGAGCGAGCTATGAATCTGTAGAGTAGGATGATGAAAGGTCGAGGTCAGAAAGTGCGAGGAAAAAAAGTTATGGGTGGATAACCTTTTCCTCCCCCCCTAAGCCACCCCGAGTGAAGTCTGGGGCATAAGTCGAGCAGTTTTGACCCGGGAGACGAACGGAGTGGAGCGGGAGCGAGCTATAGACCTATAAATAGAATGACAAAAGGTCGAGGTCAGAAAGTGCGATGAAAAAAAGTTATGGGTGGATAACCTCCTCCTCCCCCCTCTAAGCCACCCTGAGTGAAATTTGGGGCATAGCTCCATCAGTTTTGACGGCGGAGACAAACAGAGTGGAGCGGGAGCGAGCTGTATATCTCCTCGGCACGCAGTGTAAACACCCTCATACGTCATATGAAGCTCGTCATATCCCTTGGTCAACAACTCCCCAATACTGCCCCTCAGCCGTGCAAACAAGCTATCATAAACATTGCTCAGCGCAGACCCGACCGCACCACCTACAACACCCATCGCAGTCTCTCATGAGCACCACATCCTGCATGAGAATAAAAGCATACCTGCAAATCCATGCACCTGGATCTTAGTCGGGCCAGCTCTGTTGACATTCTTACCTTTGAGATAATCGCGCGACCTAGAAGCAGAAGCAGAGTCAGAGTCGGCGTCCAAGCGTGGGGTTTTGTGTGGATGAGATGCCGACCGATCGTCAATGTCGACTACTGTGGACCGGTAGGCGGTGAATGCCTTGGAGGTCTCTGGGAACGTGAGCAGGCTAATCACATCAGTCATCTTGCATAGGGTTTAGCGGAAGCAGTTTTGTAGGAGCTGAGCTCGAGTATGTTGTTCCCATCTCCTTCTGTAAACAGCGAATGTGGAATCCGAATTACTAATGATGATATTCGATACGAGCAGCAAAACATAATACGAACAACAAAATATAATACGAGCAACAAAACATGAGGGATTAAATACAAGAATGTGCAGAACAGGCGGTTCAAGCGAGGGAAAGGGTAATGTAGATATAAGCGAAGTGTTTCCACAGGACGAGGTCACTGGGTTCCCTGTACATTGACTCCAGCGACCAAGGACGTGGTGTCGCACTTGAAAGCGGGTCGAATCTCGTCTCGCTAGGGTCTTGTGGGGGAGGATGGTGTTCCCAATGAAGTGGGCCATTGCGATTAGTGTCGTCAGTTGTAAGTGTCGTGAAATGGCATCATAGCGTCTTTCGTGTTCTTGCATGTCATGAAGTTGTCTCCTGCGGATAGCGTTGGGGTGTCATGAGGGGCATCTTCAGATAGCGTGGCGGCGTTTTTCGTATTCTGTCTTCAGTGTCGTAAGCGGTCTCCTTCGGATAGCGTCAGTCGTGGTGTCTTGAGAGTCGTGAAATGGTTGTGGTGCGGCATTGTGGCATTCTCTTTGGCTCTCGTGGCCTGTGAGGTTTATCCCGGCTAGGCGGCGGTGCTTCTGTGCGCCGAAGTGAAGCGGGTGGGTGTGAAATGTTATGATGAAATGTGTTTGCTAGAGTAGTGAAAATGCGGTGGTGGCGGTTGGGATTGGGAAGCTCGAAGTTTGCGCTATAAACAATGATCAGTGCCATAGTCTAGCGATGAGTAGGTACATACCTTTTGCTGTCTGGCGGACCTGAGTTTGTCTGAGAGGGACTTCTGGTCACTTCGGGGGGAGTGGGTGGCCTTCGGCTTCTGAGCCAATGCGTCAGCAGGGTGTGTGGATCCAGGAAGAGGCAGGTCAGTATCAAAGTTAGTGTTCATAAGTGAGGGTCCATAGTTGACGTCGATAGCTGTTGTTGTGACGGGTAGGATGTTGAAGTCACCATGGTGTTCGTGTTTGTCAGGTGTAGTGCATGCCGGTTCGTGGTTACAGGTCGAGGCGAAAATCGGCAAATCGAGAGACATTGATTGAGATACAGGTGACGAGGATGTATGGAATGGGAAAAATGGGGGTAGGGTGTCGATGTCGTATTCATGCTCGGCTTCGTCAAAGAGGAAATTGTTGTTGTGGACCACGACAGAAGCATCGGAGGCGAAGGTGGGCAAATCGAGAGGCATTGATACAAGTGACGAGGATGGATGGAGTGGTACAAATGGGGGTAGTGTGTCGACGTTGTGTTCATCTTGAGCATGCGTAGGGTGTGCGGTAGCATATTCCTATAGCGAAAAAAATGTTAGCCAACACATGTCTAGGGTATGACACTCTGTACCTCGTGGAAAGTCCTCTCGTCGTCAGACAACTTAATGTCTTTGATCCATGAGGCTTCGTCCGAGAGAATGTCATCATTGTAGATGACGAGGGCTAGAGTGAGATATGAACAGCGGTAAGTGAGGAGCCAACAGGAAAAAAAGATACAGACACACCAACATCTGGGACATGATATAAAGCTATATAATGTAAGAACCCAATGACCCATGCGTCACAACGTAGGGCCTGGCTAGACCCAGCGTAAGCTCTGCAAGGGAGTGAAGGGATTTGTGCAGCCCCAGCAGCAACCCCTCCCAGGCAGTACAGCCCAGGAATACTATGCCCTGTAAAGGGCAGAAGGGGTGCCGCCCTGCCTGACATAACTCCAGAATACTCCAGAAGCACCCACTATTGCAAGTAGGTGTATGCACAGACAGTTGGGTACAAGGAATACATGGATGGTGGTAGACAGAAGAAAAGAGGCATGGCAAAAACAAACGAAAAATCAACCTTGACCAAACAAAGGCAAATACACCACACACACACAATCATTGAGCACGTGACATAAAAAGTAAGCTTTTACAAGGGAGTCCAAGGCACCGAAAAAACCATGAATATAGTCTTTTGTGTGCAATTTTCTGTCTATCTGATGATGTTAATCTTGGTGGGATAGGCTGGTTGCTAATCCTTTGAGCGTGATGGTAGATTAATTTGTATGCAGTGCAATAAAATTGTGAAATATGATAATCAAGTTTGAATTGATGTATTCTGTCTGATCACAAATGACATCTACATATTGTATGGCTCAGTGCGATGTGGCTTGGAATATGCTGGTAGGGGGCTAATGGGTTTATGGCTGGTGATGAAGACTTTGTATTTTGGAGTATCGGTATGGAAGGATCAAGCGAGAGACGAGAAGAGGACTATGGAGATGATACATTCCTCTCCATTTTCTTTTATTATCTTACCTTGTGCTCAGACTTCACGATTCCCTTGCTTGACCATTCATCTCTATACTCACCATATGCTCCTGATGCTCATTCTGGCCTAGTCAATCACTCAAAATTGTATATATACAGCCCATGTACATTCATAATGATAGCAGAATCTTGTACACTGATTCCCCGCTCCAAGTACAACCAATGCCTCTTAGAAAGTCTTTTTTTCTAACAACCTGTCTTTGTGTCATCAATTAGCACATCTCAAAGCTATGATGTTTTGTTCACATTTTCCTGTTGAACTGATAGTCAACCTTACATGAGGGACAAGTGAGATAGAGTATTTTGCAGTGTTTGAGAGATCGGTGGATATGATGGAGTGTAAAGGATAGGGAGAGATAGATTAGGGGGGACGAGGAAAAATTAAGGAATACCTAACCTTTTGTTCGTCCTTTGCTCTTAGTGATGATTTTCCTAACCTTTCCTCTTAGTCATGCTTCTTTTCCTTTCCTCTTAGTCATGATTCCTTCCCTTTGTACCTTCTTTCCTTTCCTCTTAGTCATGATTCCTTCCCTTTGTACCTTCTTTCCTTTCCTCTTAGTCATGATTCCTTCCCTTCGTACCTTCTTTCCTTTCCTTTATGTCACCATTCCTTTCCTTTGTGTCATCTTTCCTTGTTCTTGGCATTAAGTCTAACCATTTTAGACATAGTTCTTCCTCTGTAACCAAGTATGTAATGCTTCTTTCCTTCTGTAACCGATTATATAATTTCCTCTTTCCCTCTCTAACCATATTAGGACTTTCCTCGAAGGAAAAATCTATGCCCCCATAATTTTTCAACTCAAATAGATAAGCACTGATGTTGAGAATGGTACGACTAATTCTATCGCATGGTGGCATGAGCGCAGTACTTTGTATCCTCGTCTGTTGCGGATGGCAATGGACTGCCTGACAATACATGGTACATCTGACTTGTCACTCGATCACTAACGTTCTGACATGGTTGGTAGCTACATAGGTGGATGTGGAAAGTCTTTTTAGATGTGGTCGGCTCCTGCTCACTCATGTTCATTCGCGTCTGTCTGCAGAGCCAACACGTGCCTTGCTGTCCAGACAGAAGATGCGTTTAAATACACTACCTTGCCTGATGTTCGAGGCGATACCGAGGTGGGGCTCGAGAATGGGCGGGACAGAATTAAAAGTCAATTAATCCATAGCTACGTTCACTGCAGAAACGAGAGAAGACGGTCCTACCCTATTCCGAGACAGATGTCTTGTTTAATCGTACCCACACCCATGTCAACTACTAAACCCCACCCAAAGTCGATGTGCTGCGAATTTTGAGAGATCCTAGGAAGGCCACAAGTGTAAGCAGACCGCTTTCCGATGTCGCCTTATCGGTTTTCCTGACCCATGCCTATACCTCGCAAATGATTGCTATTCTATGACTATTCAGATCTGCAAATCCAACATTTCGCCGTCGGTTTGCAGTAGACTTGCAGCAAGGTAAAATTTCGAAATTTTGTCCGAGTTCACGTCACTCAGTAAGTACTTACTATGCTATGGCAGACCACAACACCATAAAGCTTTTAGTTTAATCACACCAAACTAACCAGAGTTTTCTACTGCTATGTAGGCTATTGACATATCCATGCAAGAGCCTCTCGACTCAGAGCTGCCGTCTAGCACTGCATATGGTGCTGACGCCAGTGAAATGTTCATGACGAACGAAGCCGGCAGTGCTTACCAATTGGTTGGAAGACCAGACAACTATAAGTTCTTTTGTCATTCTATTGATTTACACTATTGAATCGATATCTAGCAGCGAGAATCATTTATAGCACGGGCTGTCAAGGCGGGATGGCATGTATGGGTATGATGGAGAGGTCCCAGCATCTGGTGAGCACACGTGCTTCTGTTAGTCTGGAGCTGCATGATCAAGCTGTTCTTGAAAGGATGGGAATGTGGGATCGGGCTGCAATCCAGAAGTGAGTGACTTGTCATGAGTTACCTTCGCCTTGACTGATATACTCACTCCCATGGATTGCTCTCGGCGCTGAATACCTGAGAGGCCCACATCAACATGCGACCCATTGCGACCGAGGTCAGCGAGAGGCGACTGCTTGGGCTGCGATGCGCCTTCGAATTTGGCCCTGCATGGGGTAGGCACCTGTCATATCTTGTCGTGCATGCTCCAGGCTCATTTGTGGACGGTTTGACATGGCAGGGGCACCAGTCAGACGTCTCTGACTACCTTGGGGGTGGATACATCGTGGAGAGAGAGTAAGCCTGCAGGATGTGGAGGATCCCTAGGGCTGCATCATATACATGCTTCCTGTCTGTACGTACATCAGAATCACAACCGCTTTCACTCAAAACCCGACCTTAATCCAATGCGCGGATCATTAAAATCAGTAGCAAACCCAAAGTCTGCTTAACACGAAGGCGGCAAACCCACGTCTGGAAATCTCGTTGTTTCACAGTCGGTTTTGCCTGTAAAAACTGAATCTTTCTGTATCTGGATCGGTGTACCTTGCTTCAATTTGCATTCTACGCTTTGTATGTATTTACAGGCTGTATTCGTGGTCTATGCAGATCCGTTCATATTCTCGTTTCCGCAGTGACTTTGTGTTTGTTAAAAGGGGTGAAGCCAAAATACCCCAGAAGCGAAAGTTATGCCACCTCTAGCAGAGATGAAACCCCCATGAAGGGGTGAAGCCAAATACCCTCGGAAGCGACGTAATTTGGCCATCTCTGGCAGAGATGAAACCACCATGAAGGGGTGAAGCCAATAGCCCAGCTCATATATCCCCAGAAGCAAAAATTAGTTGGCCACTATTATCAATAGTATAACCCCCATGAAGGGGTGAGACCAACCAGTCCTGGGGTTTGTAAAGTGTAGGAATCGATTGGTGATGATCCTAGAGCATCTGAAGGTCAAAATAATGAGGTATGTCAATGGGGCTCAACAGTCAGTATTTTGGCCATATCTTGGGTTAGTTATTTTGCTGATTTGATGCTATTGGGATGCTTGATCTTGTCTGGGGCGACGCATCGGCCGAGGTCAAAACATCGTTTCAATTTTGCTTGACTTTGCTTGACTTTTGCAATTTTATGGCTCTGGCATTGCTTGATCGCTATCATATAGCTTGACTTGCTGTATGACCTGTGACTTTACAAGTTATCGAGGTAGGGTTTCTAGGTGTATAGGTATCCAAGGTTCTTGGTGTACCGAGCTACCGGTAGCAATCATTGGATTAGGGCTAACAGTGTTGAATGGGTATGCGGGCTTGATGTATCTAATATTCATGCAGGATACTGAGATTACATAGTGGTTAACTCATCTCTCACCAACAATTATGATACAGTACAGAGCACTTGTTGGCCCCATCTAGCAGAGGTGATATCCTCATGGTGAGATGAAGCCAAAAATACCCCTTAAAGCGAAATTTATTGTCAAACACTTGTTGGGTTTCTGTCACCACCTTACAATGGACTGTCAAGACACATTCAAGTCTTTACTAGATACTGAAATTTACATTGTTGTAACTACTCCTTAGTTCATGTTCTATGAAAAGCG
>NW_024538174.1:0-12273 GCF_016628075.1 Suillus paluster
GGAGGTGGACATATGAAAATTTGCTCCGGGCTCACTCTGCGATGCTTAACAATGCATCCCAGTAACTAATGTTGGTTTTACTACTCGTCATCGTCAGCTTCCATCGCCTCTGTCACTCTACTCCGTCGGGGGCAAGCATTCATCACTTTGATTGCAATATCTTCAGTAGTACAAGAACAAGTTTCTTGAAGTCCTCGTGATCCTGTGTCGAGAGAAGCAAATTGTCGTGCAAAGATTTCGGAGACGAATGAAGTGAGTATTGATGTAGCGTAGAGGGGATGAGCCCGAAGCGCTTGATTTGCAGAGCTGTGGGGTCTTGTTGCGCCGAACGGAATTGAGGCCCAATCATATGCTCGTATACTTGAACGGCAATGTAAGATACAGCAGTGATACTGCTCGCGCTATCCGTCCAAGCATGCTTGCCATTTTTGCCTCCGCCCTTCGAGTAGAATATCAACACTGTTGTGCGCCAACTTGAAATCTTGATGCGTGGTGAGTTGTGGTGATGGCAACGAGTCGCGCTTCAATTCAATGGTGAAACGATTTCCTGTCTTTTGATACAAAGTTGAACAATATTCTGGGCTAATTCTAATGCATTTTGACGGATCCACGATAAACGTTGCGATGATCTAGTCTACAGTACTATTTTACACTCGGCCGATAACGGTTCTGACATGTTAAAAAATGGTCGCATGTTGGAGGGGTGAACCAGGGGGAGGACTCCAAGACCCTCAAGTTTAGAGGTGCCCAGGGAGGCAGTCCTAGCACTCCCTCCAGAGGTGGACCAGGGGTAGTCCCTGGTAGGGATTATCGGGGGTCCTCTGAACGCCCTCATCAATATTAATGCGGATAACATAGTGATACGGGCCGAATTCGGTCCCTGCGCATTGTTCCTTATTAAAAAGCCGTTTGACGGACGGAAAAAAGTACATCCTTTTGGTGGTACAACCATAACATCCGACCTACATCCAACATTATACAAATTAACATTATGGCTATACAACAACCGCACCGGATTGTTCATGACAATCATAAAACATAAGCTTGCGCTTCATGGAAGTACCGCCAATAGGCAGGGAGAAGATGTGCAACAGAAAACCACAACTAACACCACACATCAGAATAGACGCGAGCCAGCCACAGAACCTCACTTACACTATACAATTTGCAGGACATTCGCGCTGCCTGCGATGTATTGCAGGTCATGAATCTGAGCCCACCATCGCTGCATAAGCAGTGAATGCAAATGTGCAGAGTGCGTTCACTCCCCACACGCGAGACAGGCAGATAGACCACAAAGGAAGGGCTATCATCATAGACATCCGCGCAAGATTCGGGAATGCTATGGGCAAGGTTTTCCTGCCTATAAGGCGGTCCCCCTCTACGTCCTTGAAATCCTGGGCATGCAATGTGCTCGCGAACACTGCAAGGCTCAGAACAATCGCCGAAATTGCGTTGGGTTCTAACCGTGACATATCTTTGCCTGTTCCGATGGTATTAATCAGTAAACAGTTCAGAGATAAGACGCTTGGTAATGAACCTGCAATAAGAGTGGAACCTATCTCGAAGCAGGCGTAACCCACTGCCGTTATAAAGCTCTTCGATATCCAGTGCTCGTGAGCTTTAAGCTCGTTGTAGAATAATATGAACAGCGTCAACAGAAAGCTTAAGCCAAAGACTTGTGAGCTGTAGTATGCAGATGTGGCGAGACAGATGGGAATGAGAGCCCATCGCAGCACAACAGCGTCTTCCAGGCTTATTAGTCCTGCAGGTATAGGTCGGGAAGACTTGTTCTTCCCATCCTCCTGAGGGTCGATTATTTGATTGGCGACATTAAAGTGGAGTAGATGGAGCCAGATCCAGAAAACAATGTGAAAACATCGTTGGAAATTGCAGAGTGGCCCGGCCACAACTGCGAATAGGGTCTAATTCTGGTGAGTGCATAGTAACAGAACGGCGACAAAGTGAATACATACAATTGGAATAATGGTCGTCGTGATGTCGTCCCTCGTGAAGAAATACAGAATTTGGAGGTAGCGCATGGCTGATCGCGGGGGGGTAGACAACGCCATTGCCTCTTAGTGACCTATCGTTCGTCCCTAAAAACTGTCTGGAAGTCGGTCGACGGGCCGGTATAAATATTCTAGCGAGCCTTGGAATCTTTCTTGTAATCCGAATGAATGTTAGATGATGTTGTTCTGTTTGATCGACATCATGTTTCAACCCCGGTGCCAAATTATCATCGGTGTCATCTACCGATCGATCGATGGTTTAATGAAAGCAATTTATATCACAGTTCCCGCGGGTGCGAGGTACGAGGACAGTTCTGGGCAGTTATTTTGGTGGTGTAGACGGTTGTTGGGAGACTGAAGTCCTTGTGGGAGTGACATCCAACCATCATACCCACCCACTGGCACTTGAGAGCCTGGTAAAACAAAAACCGTCAAGTAATTCCCGCGTGTCTTGATAGCATCAAAACGAAGCACCAGATCTACAAGAGCAAACAGTTTCAAAATCCTTCGCGGGAGTACTGGTAGGCCACGAGGACACACCCGATCATGCTTCTCAATAAATTTCCGGGACTCATCTGATGATATCTAATACGGTGGGTAGATAAGTCACATTTGTGGAAGAAGATAGGCACGTACCATAGGTGGCCATTAGTTAGTTTGACTTCGGCGCATCCGCTTAACCCGCGTGTAATAACCCCATGATACATTATACATACTTAATCACGTCAACGGTCAAGCTTGTTCAGAAGCTATTGCCAAACAACTCAACATCCGATAAACCGAATGTCATCTTTATCCTTCTTCGGTTCAAAGGCTTTTGCACTCCTCTAGCCGGGCTTAGCGGAGCGATGATAGGCTTTCTAATCTCAATCTTTTCCCCGACGATGTGTTTCGAGAAAATCGCGCAAGGAGCAGCGGTTTTGTTGCTGGTGGGTCGGTGGGTGCTGGTTTGCTACCATTTCTAAGGCCCAGGAATAAATGGATAGCCACACTGCAAGAATGTGATTGACGGTTGACCCACTAACACAGCCCGTATCAGACTGTGCGAAGAGGACTCAATAGCTGTCCTTCCGTCAAGTTGGCTGGTTGGATGGTATGCTATCGGGTGATGGAACTTGAAGAGGCATAAGCGAATCGGTCAATTCAATCGAATTATAGAAAATCCTCACGCCTGGCGCATCACATCCCCACGACCCCACTGGAAACGTTACTCCGCGTGGTCAGGGGTTATGACCGGCAGATACAATGGCATGAAACATTTGCCTCATGTGCGGGACCGATGATCGATCAGGGCGGGACAGGGTCGACGTCCAGGAACCTTGGGCTACATGAAAAAGAAGGAACGACTGTAGCTTGTCTTACACTATTTATTTGCAGGGTAGACTTGGGTACCTGGCAAGATGTTCACTAGCATTTGTGTCGCGTTGATGAGATGCGGGACTCCAGAGGCTGTGTACATGATTCAAGGTGATCAGACAGAACCCGAGAGCATCATGAGAGTCACGTTCGTACGACCTCATTCCTGAGAACATTTCATGGGGTCGAAGGAGGAGTGTAGACTGGATATGACGCGGCGGGAGTTGGAGCCCAGAGGCCTGAGCGCATTGCAATTGGCTGTCGTAGGCAGCTTCCTCGCAGTCTTAGAACTTCAAAACCGAGTCGGAGTCTAGCCCATGAAACGACGAATCTTCCTTCTAGAATCTAGATCTATTTGTCAGTCTGCAGGGTCGCAGCTCACCGCCTAGCTGAGTTCGGTCATGAACCTTCACATCGGCGGCCCAATTACAACGTTGAACTAGCTTCGACTCCCTCACAGCCTCTATTTTCGTCGCTCTTCGACGTCAGCAAGAAAAATTGTGCCATGTGCTCATGCAAGGCATCGGAACTAGTCTTCCTAGCTAGCCCTATAGAAGAAGGAACGTTCCTTCTAATACTATTAAGGCATTGAAACAATCTTCGCTGGCAGTTGCACCAGTAGAGTACAAACGCGATGGCAAGTTTGGTTAGACTCGTATATGCGTGCACTTCAGTGGTCCACTCGTACTAGCTTGTCTCCTCATCATATCGAGAGTTCGAGTGTTTCACTGCTAGTGTTTCAGCAGGTTTATGAGAATCGACAAGTCATTTTCAACACTGCGCAGCATGTGATAGTACTATAGTAAAGAAGAATCGACTGTCTGCCCGGGAAGACTATAGCTAGCTGCAACACCCTCTGAACCGGACCGCGCATCAGGAAATCAACCCGAAATTGATATGACCAGACAGAATTGGTAATCAAAACACATTATTGCACGTAGCCTGGGATATTTTTATCGTAGTGTCACACATAGGTAAGACTATACCAGAGAAATATCATCTTGATGTATGTCTTGGAAGCAGACAACAGTGAGATGTGACTAGGCTAGCGCACATGCTCATGTACGTCCCTCATATGTGCGTCCCTTACAGAACGTTGGAATCACTGTAACACTAATTAGACTCGTGTCCAGTTTGACTATGCAGCGCTGTTTGACACAGGCAACTCGGTTCGTGGTAATACTTATACACTTTGGCCAGGCTAGTCACGAGCCTATATATCACAAGACTCCAGTTTTCAGCGCCATTACAGATACTTTTTTATTCAACGAAACGAACGCGTCAACCGCTCTGTAAGTAAATATTAACGAACGACAACAGAGCGCTCAGCGCAGAGTCCAGACACAGTACAGGCTCCAATACGACAAAACGTCCAAAACCAACCAAAAGGCCCTAGAAACGACAGACACTACGTTGAAGCACACAAGACAAGAAAAGCACAACGACGCATGCGATAGTTGTAGCTACTAATGAATGAGCAGGAAGAAGAAAAAAAAACAAGAAAAAAAGGCTGAGATATTCAACACAACAGTGTCCGTGCGCTTTCTATAAATGCAATCTGTCCATGATCATATCCGCTGTCCGCTACTATGTTGCATTCCTCCATCTGGATTATAAGGATCATAATCTGTCCCCTCACTAGGTCTCCCATACGTGTCCCGATACGGCGAATGCAGGTTAGGACTGCTCGCGTTCCACGCCATGCTTGAATTATCCTGTTGCAACGGGACAAAGGCACTCGAGTCAGAAAGACGTGCTTGACTATTGGTGACTCCTCCGCGGGACGCGCCGTCGCCATACCCGTCGCGCGTGGCTCTCATGGCATACGCACCCGCAGGGTGCTGACGGCTAGCGGCGCGCCGACGGCGAGCCACAAAAATACCAAAGAGCGCACCGAGAATACCAATAACTGCAATAGCTCCAATCACAGCACCAACAATGGTACCCGTGTGCGTGCTTCCCGATGCACCGTTTGTTGTATTGCTGCTACCAGAGCCTTGAGCAGCGGCATTCTGGGAAGACGCCGGGAGAACGCTAGCCGCTTGCAAGGGTTGCGTCCCGACTTGGCCATTGCCGACAATGACCATCGTTCCGTTACTTGGAATACCGTTGATTACGACGAACATGAGAGCAGGTCCGGGAGTGAGAATATTAGAGTTCGGGGGAACTTGAGACACGTGAAGGGTAATTGAACCATCGCTGTTGACAGCGTAAGTGCTGTTCAACTGCAAGTGTCTCTGACCCATGTTCATGGCATGGGTGGTGAAACCACCACGGGACAGAACTACGGTCGTGTTTGCTGCTGCTGAGTTGGCCGAGCCAGTGTACGCTGTCGAAGGAACGGTGAGGTCGAAGTAGTTACCACCGTAAGACAGCGTTTGTGGTGCACCAGAGAACGTTGGGCGTACACTGGCACTGTAGTAGGGTGGATAGAATATCTCCGCGGTGTAGGTTGTGGGGAAAATGGTGGTGAGGTTGACATCGATGTTAGGATTTGATCCGGCGATCATGACGGAAGCATCAGGCATGAGTATCGCAGAGGAGTGGTACAGACGTGCGATTTTCGAGTTACCCAGGCCAGCGTTTGACCAGCGGCTGCCTGCGGGCATATTCGGGTTGTAGATGGCAGGCGTTCCGACAGGGCCAGAGGCCAACGACTCGCCGAAGGGCATTAGGTTATATGAAGCGGTCTGGCCGGTAGCCTGAGCATAACCGGCAGTGCCGTTCGCGCCACCATTGACAACCAAAAGGGTACCGTCGGGAAGGATGATGAATTGGCCCATGGTGCGACCCTCAAGCATGTCATCGTCTTGGACATAAACAGGAGAAGAGCCGTCTGTGGGTTCTGGGGTAATGCGCTGACAGTCCGTGGAGGTAGGGTAGGTCCAAGTGTTGTAGTTGGGGTACGAGTAGTTACCCCAATACTCGTCAGGCATATCCGTGCCACCGCAAAAGAGGACGGTTGGGGTGTAGTTGTTAGCGGGAGTAAGGGGTAGCATAGCAACGGCACCAGAAGCAGGGTAAACACGAGCGACATTTCCCGGCATGTTGGGAAGAGGTGTCTCAACGTTGGTGTCGGGGTTCCAGAGGACTGATGGAAGGCGTAAGAAAATTCAAGAAGAGTAAAAAAAAACTTACTGGTAGAAATATTGGCCTGAATGAGCATGTTACCAGAAGGCATGAGGTAGGTATGAGCGTAAGAGTTGAGACCGGAAGTAGTGATCATGAAATTCATGACAGTCGCAGGTCCTCTCGAGGGGTAAAACTCATAGGTTGGCTCAGCAGCACCGCCCTCGTACTCTGGGTCCGTATTAGGGGTATTGCGGTTGATGTAACCACCGGCGACGAAACCGCCTATTAATACAATAGTACCATCACCAAGAGCCTCAGCGGCAGAGTACCACCGCAGCTTTTGCATGGACAGAACGGAAGCGTTGTCAAACCATTGACATTGGGTACTGGCCATGTTATCGGCGCTCGTGCAAGGATTGAGGATACGGATGGACTTTCTTCCATCATAGTCTTGATAGGTTGCATCATATGAACCTGAACCAACACTGCCGGTAGCACCGTCGGGGCCAATGGCACTGTTGCCACCGAAGGTTGCATATGAACCATTTGGCAGGTGCATACCAGAAGCACAGAAGGTGTTGGTCAAAACCTCCATCGGCTGAGCCGAGTGAGTGTTGATATCCCTGGAAACAGGAATTAATTTGGGTTGGTATGAACTGGATACGAAGATGCGTACCACACGGCACCCCAAGCAGGGTGGCCGTCTATTTGAGCAGCATTGCCTTCAGTTTTGTCGAGGATGTAGACCTTCTCCTCGTTGCCAAGGAACATCTTTGGGGGGAGTATTGAGAAAGAATTTATGACAAAACGTAAAAGATTACATACCATCATGGCGCTAACTTGGGTATTACCGACCTGGACGATTGAGCCTGCCTGTTGAGCGGATGCCAACTGAGAGGATGCTGCGAGCCCAAGGGCTAGCCAAGCAACGGGTGAAAACATTGCGGGTGGTCGTACTATAAGGTTAACAAAAACCTTGAAAGAAAGCTAGAAAATGGAATATAGGTGGGTTTGACCCGAAGATGAAGTAAAAAGAAGACGAAAAAGAGCGTGAGGTGAGGTTTAGGTGAGCTGAGCTGAGGTGGTCCTTAACAAAGCGTTGACAAAGCGGCGTTTGTTTGTTCTCTTCCGGTCCCGTGCCTCGGACACCCGACACCACGCCACCAATCCTCATTTCTATCCTCATTTATTTGTTCCTCCATGGCTGAAAGCTCCACGGGTCCTGCAATGCCTATCGTATTAGACGAAACCGTATCGTAGTGCCTATGTAAATTGTTGAATCTCTCTGCAATGGGAGGCTTGTTAAAACTTAGGCCACCGACCGGCTGCACTGGCAAGTGACGTGTTTTCTGATACCGTCTACTTGGAAGAAAAACATCGTCACACGCGGTGAGTCAGGACCTTGCAACTTGACTGCACGCTGACTGCAGTTCCCATGAAACTACGTATTCCTAGGCGGCGGCTGCCAGCGCTTCTTTCGATACTCTGTTTCCAATTTTTACCGCGGTTTAGCCCATCAGTCGACTCGAACATTGATCAGCTCCGTTCTTCGTGTGTTCAAGCCTATCAGCGGCTTTGCTTCGCGTGCTGATACTAATATACTATCTGACAGAATGTGGAGTTTCGGCTTGGCTCGCATATCAGGCACGATCAAGTGCACAGCTTTAAATGGCTTGGTCTTTTTTTGGTCACACAAGAAGCAAAGGGCTTGAACTTTGCACCGCGAGCCTCCAAAAGGCCAATTCTGCGGCAAGGTGCAAGTAAAGTGTCTTATTTTTATGATGTCTGATAGGCCCCCGGTTGTTCGGCAACCTGACAACTTCTTTTGACAATTTCTTTAAATTTATGCTCATGTTAGAATGCGAAGTACAAACGTGGCTCTCTGGGCCGTCAGGCAGATTAATCACGAGGAACATGTCTACTTCATGACATGGACATATGTGTAACGGGCCTTCATCACCGCGCTGCCCTGAAGAAGTGGTTGAAGCAGGTCATGCATTAACGTACGACGCATTCGAAAGAAGTTATTCCCAAAATAACTGATGGGCCGGCCAACATGCGGCAATCAAAAGTGTGTTGGATATCAACGAGCCCTAGATAGCTTGTGTTGCTTCATAAGCTGTGCGTAAACTGCAAACAGATGAGCTGTATAATGAAGTCTCGTTCACTTTGCAGTCCATAGAATCACGCCCTTCGTCGTAACCATGATAATCAGCGATCCGTAGTGCTGTCTGAACAAGTTTCACGTTTTTATCACGCTAGCGACGGAAGTGTGAAAATATAAATTCCGCGATCATGATACAGACAAGCTAACACGATGGGCGATCAACATGTGATGATGTCAGAATCACACGGTGTCCACACGATGCCTCCAGCACCAATACAAGCCGCCATCCAAAATAACAGAGTCTCGGACATCGACGGACTGGGAAGCATATCCTGCTGAACCTGGCTGTCATGTGAGTGAACCGGAGCTCGGAACAGGTCGGAGATATATGCGTTTTCCATATCTTATAAACATCAAACGATTAGCTGATGAAACGATGCACAGAGAGAGAGAAAGACAGACTAGAACTGAAGTTTCCAAATGCCCAGAGTTCATACGTCGTGACGGCAAAATATTGACATTTCTGCTTGGAGCACATGTCCCATAACTTGTCCGTATCGTGTCAGATAGTGATGCGCATAGGGGTGTTGACAAAGACTTACCAAAGCCCACAAAATAGCTGGTGCACTGGCAGGTTTGCTGGTGGGGATCCCATCGAGGCTTCCAGGGGTCACCTAAAAGTATGCAACCAGGAATAAGAACAATGTCTCAAATGTAGGGACAATGCTCGCACCTCTCCTGTGTCGATGAAACTTATGAAGTCCATATTATCAAAGGCCCACGGAGGAACGACGAGGACGATCATGCTCGTATAGCCGGGATGTGGGCTGGGCTGTGATGAGCGAAGCGCCGTTCAGACCAACCCGGGAGGGGAAAAAAAGATGCGTACGAGGGAGACAACGTCAAAAATATTATCCTTCACGGGGCACATTTCGGATGAGCTTCTGAACTGCAGGAATTTGCGAAAAGCATCCCCATCTATTCCTTCGGGTATATCATGCAGGATGTGCAAACATCGCGCAACGGTCCGGAACGCAAATGTCATGAGAAGTGTCGTGATGTCGGTGACAAAATTGACATCTTGCATACACGCGTTGATACCCTTGTAGTCGTACACCATAAGATTGATGGAGGGTAAGGTCAGGTCAACAGAGTCTTTCGTTCGCTCGAGTTGTTTATCCTTCTGTCGCTCAAGGTCTGCCAATACTATTAGGTAAACTTGTTATGCAAAAAGCAACCGTTCGAACTGACATTCGCATACAGCCCCATGTATACGGTATGGCATAATCCGCGAAATGGTGCGGAGCTTCCGCATTCCAGGCGCAGCCTGCAGCTCTGGGTAATGGGGCCAGACAAATTTCTGCTCGACCCGAGGGCCAAGCTTAAACGCCGGAAACCAGGATTCCTGAAGATATCGCTTGAGAGAATGCGCGTCCTTGCCTGTCTCGTCGTCTACCACGGATTCATCATCTGTCTCGAATGGTCTAGGAACAGACACCAAATCGCGGGCATGCTGAACGACGATGTTGTTTACGCGGTGAGTGCGAACTAGAGCACGGGTCCGAGAGTCAGTGGAAGGTTCGGAAGGTTCGATTAGTTGCCTTCTGAACTTCCAGTCGAGAGTGCTGGCGTCTAGCGGTTCTGTAGGCGCGCGAACAAGAGGGGACCTGCGTGGTGGCATGTGCCAGTATGGGAATTGGAGACTTCAAAAGTTGAAAGGGATGAGCAGCACGCTTTCAGAATTTAAAACAGTACAGATGCCTTGCTGCTACTGACCTCCTTTATACTCATGATGGGCAAGGACTGAGACACTATGCTTGTCGGGGATACTGCCCCCTATGGGAGGACCGAAGGCCTCAGCATTATTGTGGGTCTCCCTCCTGGGAGACCTAATTGTTCCAGAGCTCTCAAACTCTTGTTGTATATGATATGCCTGTGACATCGGCTACTAAGGAAGATCATTCCAAAGGGCCCACTGATGCATTGTGCTGGGTCTGTCAATGCCTGGGGGTTACACAGAAGTACGCATTGCCATTTGACAGGTACATGATGACTCCTGTGTAATCCCAGGTTGATACCGATGACCATAGCAGAAAACAATTATTAGTTACGTCTCCGGACCTGCAGGATGGCTGTTGCAGACGTTGTGACATCGGGGATCATATCGTCAACTTCTGGTGTGTGATTGAGAAAACCGGAAACCCCCGTTCATTGGCACGCACGTGACTTTGACGCGTCTCTTCAACGTTTGCGGCGCATAGTATAAAACAGTTCACAACTCAGAGTCGCCGAGGTCGTATTTCAATGCTATTGGGCGCAGGCAACTCACGGACCGACTCCAACGACTCCGAGAGGCTGCGCGAGGCACACAAAAAGTTCAAAGCTAGATGTGCTATTCTGCTGTATCACACTGTCGGGCGCTCCCCAGTTCCTCGCCGATGAGTCCGGATGACTGACCGGGTTGCCTCCAAGCCAGATTGGCGTCCCGACCGAAAGCTGGGATATATCGTCATTAATGGCCGGGCATGGTTGGTCAATTTCCGTCTGAATCGCAGACTAGTCTCTATAGGGTTACTGGAGTTGATTGCCGGCTCCATGTGGTTTCTGATCGCGTTGCGCTGCTTGATGGCTCATTCGTCTACTTCCAACAGTGCGATATGGCTACCAGAGTTCCTGCGACTTCGAAGTTGCACCTGCAACAAGCGAGGATGAGGCGACTCTGGCCAAGCTAGGATACAAGCAGGAGTTTCGCAGGGAATTTACTCCGCTAGAGGTAGGCTTGATATCAGATTTTCGTGTACACGATACAATCTATCAGTTGTACAGGTGTTTGGACTTGCATTCAGCTATACAGGACTGCTGCCTGGTATAGCGTAAGTCGCCACTATGATGCAAGCATGTGGACATCACTCCTTTACTGACAAAAATCCATTCAGCTCCATGCTTCTATGCCATACCAAATGGTGGGCCTGTCGCTATGGTTTGGGGAGTAAGCTTTCATATGTGACGATTATTTTGTAAATACCTCATCTTTGCTCTGCGCAGTGGGCAATTGCTTGCCCTTTCATCATGTGCATCGGTTTGGCGCTGTCAGAACTTGCGTCAGCGGCGCCTACTTCTGGTGGCGTATGTCCTTGACCCCGTGTCCGTTTTACACTTGACTCAGCAACGTCTAGCTATACTATTGGACTTACTCCCTTGCTTCCCCGCGGTGCCGCAATTTTCTGTCTTGGACAGTTGGCTGTACGTCCTGCATTTCCGTATGATACGCAGCGCGTCCCGACATTGCAGATGCAAACACCATAGAGAATATCACGGGAGTCGGTAAGGCGATGTTTGTTCCTTCAATAATCTGCCTCTGATCGTGTGGGGCTAGCTTCCATAAACTGGGCTTGCGCGATTCAAATCACAGCAGCGATCGGCATCGCCACTAACGAGTCATATGCGACTACAAATGGACAGCTCTAGTAAGCCCGTTCTCTTCCAAACATGAAGCTCTTCATAAGGGTTATCATCAGCGGTATATACGCAGCTCTGGTACTGTCACAAGCCGTCCTCGTGAGCCTGGGTACCAAAGTCTTGGCAAGACTGCAGAGACTGTACACGTTGGTAAATTTGTGGTAGGTGGTGTGCATTTGTCCATGTTCTTTGCTTCAAATCCTCCGATAGCCTTTGCTTCATAGTCATTATCGCGCTTCCGATTGCAACGCCGCACGAATATCGAAA
>NW_024538175.1:0-12268 GCF_016628075.1 Suillus paluster
TTCACGTCAGATTCTCCACGTCCCACCTGGAGCACGTTGGGTGCATCAGGCGCCCTGTCCCCAGCCTCCAGATGCCCCTCGTCAAACACCCCGTATGCGTTGACAGGCTTCCCCTCGATTGGAGTTGCAAATTCATCGAGTACGATGCTGCTGAACCGACAGTTGACGCCAAGCATGAAAACAGTGGGGTTGTGTAGTCTGAGTTCTCCTGTTATTAGTGTCTGGTTGAGAATAGAGGTAGTCATCTCGATCATCTCGGAGATGACAGGGAGACGCTCGGCGCTGTATGTCTTGAGAAGAGACTTGTCGGCAAGTCCTTTTTCAACGAGCGCGAGTTTCCATCCTAGATTGAACTGGTGTCAGTGGTGTCAGTGGTACCGCACACGCTGCATCGGTTACACTCACAGCATCTTGTACACCTGAATTGAGTCCCTGTTAATAGAGAAATGAGCAAACATTGACATTTAAAATCAGAACAGCCATACTGGCCACCCGTAGGACTGTGAACACTGAACATACGTCAGTAGCTGTTTGGCAGAAGGGCACTCAAAACATACTGTGCAGCATCTACGACTTCCATCAGCACAACTGCACACGCCTAGATAGAACCACACACCACCCATAACGAACACTCGATCCTCGCCAAACTTGTTCACCATACGGATATTGCCCCTGCAACAAATGGATCAACGCGCTTCGACACGTACAGAAAAGACAAGAACGCACCGGAACTCGCTCACCCAAACCAACTTGTTGAACGTAATCTCAGTGGGGATAAACGACGCGATGGACGCGAAGATAAGCTCCTCGCTCTGAACGATCTTCATCAACTCTAGTTCGCGATCGAAATGAAGAAGTGCCAGCCATCCTCGCCGATTTCGTCCGTTGGACGCAACATCAGTCTGTGGATTGTAAATACATCTCCAAGCCTCGAGAGCAAAAACTGCACATACGAACGGTCACTAAAGCTTCCAAATTGATGCATATGCTTCGAAACTGGATCAGTACAGCTTTCCATCAAATAAGTACAAAACGGACTCACCACTCTATCAAGACCAACTCCCTTTAAACGAATATCCCCAGTGATAATACAGAAGTCGTCTCTAGTCTCGCCCAAAAACGTGAGCCCAAGCTGTTTTCGCACGACGCCTGCAAAACCTCCAGTCTCCTTGATCCCGGTGCATTTGACCGCCTCTCACCTTTAGCACCATCGGCGCCGATCATCCACTTGGTATCGAAAGTCTCTAATATGCCGTTCTTTACCAGAACAGCTGCGATGCCCTCCTCGGACTGCTTGAACGAGCGTTCGGTATTCATCTCGAACAGAGCAGTAAAACTTCTCTAGGTGGCTCGCAGAACCACATCTAGGAGCTGTTGCCCTATCATCTTTGGGATGTGCTAGAAGACAAAATAATCAGCATGAAATCTTGAGCAGATGATAGTGGTGCACACGAATGGTACCGCTGGTGTAGGTTCCATATGCGGGGCCAATGGATAGTCTTTCAGAGGTTCCAACGTCCCGGGCTTGTATAAACGGATGACAGGGATTTGTTTTCCTAGATTGTTGACTTCCGGGACATTCAGGAAGTTGAAGAGTTCGAGGGAGCGTGGCTAGATCGTGCGTTTGAGACCACGGAGCATCCAAGAAGTGGATGTATGACAAACCCATATTGTAGGACCACGCTGTCCGATGCGAGGGTTTGGATCTTTATCGATGATGCGAACTGGGATACCGTTTTGGACAAGCGTCAACGCTGCTACCAGACCTGCTGGCCCAGCGCCTACCTAAGAAAGCGGAATTCAACTGAGGCATAAAATTCCATGATAAGCACGTCACTGACGACTAGCACAGGAGGATCAGCGGAATTCATGTGCAGAGGTCAATGTAGTTCAGAGGGTATTGGATCAGTACAGAGGACAATCGCGTCGTTGGAACACAGGGACACATGGCATGTACTTACATGGCAAGTATGTACTAACTTGCAATGTGGTGCCTTTCGCAGTCTCCTTATGAAACCCTTGATTCCTTCACGTGGCCTACAAGTACTGGCACGATTCCAGTAACGAGTGCAAACTTGCCAATGCGATCGAGGGGAAATATTCACGGCCTCGTGGAATGTCGTCCCCTAGACGGACCATAGGCAGGCGAGGATGGTCGTTTCTACGCTATGGTCTACTGCTAGAAGACACCGCTAAGGCTGGTGCTGCTGACACCATGTGCGAACTGACATGTCCCGTGACTCACGTGCGACGCGTACCGTGAGTCGTGACTCATAGTTCTTACTGGTACTACTATGTACTAGTAGAACTAATGGTCAATAACTAGCCTTGGTTCATCCATTATTTTCTCACGAGAATTTGGTTGTCCGGACTTCCTTCGAGGAGATTGCCCCCGCAGGATGTAAGGTTCACATGCCTGCGTTGTTCCCTTGCTGAAGTCCAACGTTCACTCAGGCAGCTTGCAACTTAGGCTCGGTCTTTATTACCAAACGTACTCATACTCTTACCCAAAGTCCTCGAATATATCATGCAGGCAACCATAAAACTGATAGTCGCTTAATTTCCCAGACAAACTTTCGGGTCGCCCAAAGATAATCACACAAACACAAATGGTCAGCATCTAGTGTTGTTGGCAATACTGCGCCATTGCGCCGCGCCAGTTTTGCCACCCTGGCAATTGCCGGCGAACTCAGAGGGGTTCGTGGCAAAACTTGGCACATCTAGAGACTAGTAGTAGGTAGAGGCCGACTCAGACATATTTTCTTCACAGATCCGCCATCAATGTGCCGCTCAGATCAGTAATACTAAGTCTATCCCTATGTTTTACCATGTGTTGAACTGTATTGTTTGTACCATCCTGTCGTCCATACTCCCTGGACTTCGGGCATCTTAAAATGTCTGACGAAAAGCATCCTGGTGGCCGCCCACCAGCCAGAATCATCGCCGATAACTTCACGGAACTTGAACGAGTCAATAACAAGTCTCGCCGAAAATTCTGGATGTGCAACTATTGCACTCCAACCAGTGGCAGTGGTCAACGCATCAAAGGCCGAGACAACCGCTGTCTCTTGCATCTCACAAACCCGAAAGAGTGCCCGTTCAGCAGGTGGGATCTGACTCGGAGGATGGTTTGTCTTGGGATGTGCAGTCTCTGTTGACTATGAAGCTTTGAAGGGTGTCTCGTCAATGTAATAATCAGTAGTATTATGCAACGTTGATGCAACGTGTCTGGGAGTTTTGCCAAGTTTTGCCAGTGCGCCAAGTGCCAGTTGTGCCGGCACTTGGTCGCAACTCAGCCCAAAGTAGTTTTGCCCCCTACACTATCAGCATCTTCGACAAAACCACGAATTTTCGGTTCCGCAAGCCCGACAACCACCTTTTGCACCGTCCGTGACAAGGATACGAAGTATGACATGCGATCAGGGCAATTAAGATTGGTCGGGTTCGTTCATGTTCTCCCTGTTCAGTGTTCTCTGAGATGGCGTCCTCCCAACATTCACGTTTCACCATGAAGCCAGGTCATCGCCGACTTTTTCAGCCATCCATCGAATCTATCATCGAGGTTTTTGAGCAGCATCACTGCATAGTAATTTGCTGAAGGTGAGTGGGGCATTTCCACTCAGTTGGTACGTACATGCTGATGATCTGATGCGTCTCATAAGCAGTCTAAGTGTCTGAGCCGCGCGAATTCTGGAAGTCCTTCTGTGCTACCTGAAAATAATTTGCTATTTGCAAGAGTCATAGCACAGATCAGTTAGTAGAACAATGGTCGGGTCTCGTTCTCATCCATCCACTCCCCCGCTGATCGAATACATTTCAAAGGATGTCGAAATGCGGTAAGCAACAGACAGGTTTATGATTAATTTCGTTGCGTATAGCCCAGAAATTATAGTCTACGGTGTCGAGGAACAGGAACACTCGACTATGCTAATACCTGAGGAACCTAATATGCAGGGTTCCTGATCAATAGTGTCAGTATTTATGACTCTGAGTCCAGTGGCTGTCATGTTCCTTGCTAAGATGTCGATACCAGGGGCCCAACCTCACCATCCCTAAGTATTTTGAGTGCTTTCGAACGGAAAAAAAATCAACAATGCCGAGTCACGAAGAAAGGTTACAAATTTAATACGTCGCATTGGTTGTGGTATATATGGATGAGTTGTGATTGTAAAAGTCGTAAGTAAAGATGAAATAGACTCAGGTCATTGCTGGTCCAAAAATATTTTCGAGAAATACTTCTTCACGCCTTCCGCACCATGGACAATCGCCCCAATCACTCCGTCCGGTCGTATCACAAACACCTTAGTCTGGTTGGCTTCGACAAGATAAGCCGAATGAGCATGGCCCTCCTGATCAACGAGAACGACATCAGCAGGAGATGCGACAGGCGTCACCGGTGCCAATGAAGGCAGAACGACTGCCAATCGCACAAGACCTTTGTCGCATGCCTCCAGCGCGCTCAAGATCGGGGTAGCATCTGAGAGACTCGGCACGAATACAAGCACCGTGTGATACCAAGGTCTGTACAGACCAAAAAGCGTCTTCACGTCAGACTCTCCGCGCCCCACCTGGACCATGTTGGGCGCTTCAGGCGCCCTGTCCCCAGCCTCGAGATGCCCCTCGTCAAGCACGCCGTAGGCCTGAATAGGTTTCCCTTCGCCTGGCGTCACGAACTCGTCGAGAACGATGCTGCTGGACCGACAGTTGATACCGAGCATGGTAAGGATCGGGGTTCGTTGCCTCGTTGGGTCTCCTGTCGCTATTGTCTGGTTGAGAATCGTGGTGGTCATCTCGAGCATCTCGGAGATGACAGGAAGACGCTCGGCGGTGTATGTCTCGAGGAGAGACTTGTCGGCGAGTCCTTTTTCGACTAGCGCAAGTTTCCAACCTAAATTGAACTGGTGTCTCTGGCGTCAGTTGTGCTCTACATGCTGCATGTACCTGACTCACAGCATCTTGTACGCTTGAATTAAGTCCCTGTTTATAGAGGAATGAGCAAGTACCAGTATTAACTCAGACAACACATACCTGACCACCGGTTGGACTGTGGACGCTAAATATTCGTCAGCACATTCTGCCAAGAGGGCATTCAAAAATAGACATACTGAGCAGCATCTTTGACGACTTCCATCAGCACAAGTACATAACTCAAGATTATAAGCACATACCACCAGCAACAAACACGCGACCCTCGCTAAACTTGTTCACCATCCGGATATTGGCTCTAAGCAAACCGATGAACGCCCATCGACGTACATACAAGACACGCACGCACCGGAATTCGCTCACCCAAACCAGTTTGTTGAACGTAACCTCCGTAGGTATCAGCGACGCGATGGTCTCGAAGATGAGCTCCTCGCTCTGAGCGATCTCCGTCAGTTCTGCGTCCTGGCCGAATATGAAAAATTGCCAGCCATCCTCGCCAACTTCGTCTGTTGGACGCAGTGAGATGCTGTGGTTTGTCAATGAATGTTCAAGCCTTCAGAGCAGTAATTGCACATACGCTCGTTCACGAAAGTTTCCTAGTCGGTGCCAATACTTTGACCGGATGAGCAGCATTCTTCTATCAAATAGAAAACAGACGCACCGTTCTATCAAGACCAACGCCCTTCAAACGAATATCTCCGGTTATCATTCGGGTATCGTCTCTTGTCTCACCCAGAAACGTAAGCCCAAGCTGCTTGCGCACGACGCCTGCAAAACCATCAGTCTTGTTTAGATCGGCGCATGCGACCGCGTCTCACCTTTAGCACCATCAGCGCCGATTATCCACTTGGTATCGAAGGTCTCTGACACGCCGTTCTTTTCCAGAACACCTGTGACGCCCTGCTCGGACTGCTCGAACGAGCGCAGCTCGGTTCCCATCTCGACAGAGCAAGAGAACTTTTCTAGGTGACGTCGCAAAATCACATCTAAGACCTGTTGTCCCATTACCTTTGGGGTGTGCTAGAAAACACAACGTATCACGAATTAATATCACGTAAGCTTGAGAACACGACAACTTTACACACGAATGGTATCGCTGGGGTAGGCTCCATATGCGGGGCCATCGAAGATTCGCCAACAACTTCCAACGTCCCGGGTTTGTACGAACGCATGATGGGAACTGATTTCCCCAGATCGTTGACTTCTGTGACGTTCAGGAAGTTGAAAAGCTCGAGGGAGCGTGGCTAGATTGTACGCTCCATGAGACTACTGTGACATGACAAGTGGACGTGTGACGAACCCAGATTCCGGGACCACGCTGTCCAACACGAGGGTTGGGGTCTTTATCGATGATGCGGACTGGGATGCCGTTTTGGAGGAGCGTCAATGCTGCTACCAGACCTGCTGGCCCAGCGCCTACCTAAAAATGAATTAAGTTGAGGCAACTTCCATGACAAGCAGGTCACTTACGACTAACACAGGAGGATGAGTGGAATTCATACGTAGAGGTTGATGAGTTCAGAGCAGACACCCGCGTCGTTTTAACATAGGGGTAAAGCCGATCAAAACGCAAAGGTGGGATCAGGTAACCATAGATAACCATGGCTGTTCAACTGCGTATCGGCTCGTATCGGTATCCTTACAAAGAAAGATTTGCCGGCGCCGCACGTCACACCGGATGATTTGTCAAAATGCTCACCACATCTTCATGACGTCGACTGGACGGCAGTGCGGATGTCCGATGGCACTCCCATCGATGCCAAACAGACATCGTCTAGCGGACCGTAAACGTATGAGTTGTTGTTCAAAGTTTGAAGACTCGGAAACATGCGCGTGCCTGTGAAGTTCTGGGGCTTAGGACAGGTCAGCTCGCAAATATACTCTTTGACTATGGCACTGCTAGTCTTCAAGTGCCCATACGGGCAAGGAACATGAACTTGACGGACGATGTGGATAACCGGGTGACCATGTATAGCCACCTCATGAATTTCCCAGCTCGAATGTGCAGTGTCACCGTCTCGTGAGTCCAATTAGTTTACGGATTCCGCAATTCATCGATAGGACAGGTCGTTGCTGTTGTTGCTCATTGCTGCACTACAATCCCTGAAGCCTGAGCACTACACTCAGAATACAGTAACGGTATCGAGCTGAGAGGAAACCGAGATAATGAGAGCGCGCAGAACAACATTTCCGAGGACCAGACCTATAGGCCGTGCTCATCGTGTGTGTCGACGTGGAGGCTCCGAGCCTGAGAAAAAGATGCATTCCAAAAAGGGAATGAACCAAGCGACACCAGCTTCTTTCTTCTGAATCCTCCGCACACAGTGCCAACTGCTAAGAGCTTGCGCGAGCAACGCGCCTTCACACCAGGATGCACTCTAGTGATTTGAGATGCGGCCAGGCCCAGTCATTCAATAATATTCGATCACGTCCAGCCTCTCTACACACCTCTTGCACGAGCAGTAATATGTAAGTGAGACTAAGTGAGAGATGCTAGTGAGATGAAGGTGCTTGCGAACTACCTAAGGGAGAGTCGAAATCAGCCCTCTAAGAGAGCCAGACAGGAGCCAGAAGTTAAGCTTTCAAGTTCCTGTCGATGTCATTATCATGATGATTATAACGTTAATGCGTTAAACTAAGTATGACGGTCGCGCTCTGACCTGAAGCCCACTGGACTGCATCCTGCACTCGAACTTGCAACTAACAAACTGCTGTAACTCACTCTCGATTTCTATTTGAACTTTGAGCAGAGCACCACAACACCAATGCTTCCTGGCGCTATCATAATTAGTACTATATATAGGGCACAGCAATCAGCCCTCGTGGCCTCCTGTAAGCAGACGAGCGCCCAGCTGTTGTCCTTCAACTGCATTCCACGACCATCCAACCGTCAGCGAGCTCCCCACAGCACCAGAACCAACAACATTAGTCCAGTTATTCAACAGTACTAGGCCCTACTCCTTCCCACGCCGAAACATCGTCTCGCAACTTTAGTACCCTCAAAAGAAGCTTATCCCCGCATCAGCGTCCTCGTACGTCGCGAGTTATTTGCCGCTCGTATGATTTCTAACCGCACTGTGGTACCAGTATAGAAGGAACAATTATCTTCATTCTACCCTACAACCCACGGGAGACTACCGACTACATAGTACTTCTCGGATATATTCCATTCCATCTCACATTCTGTGTCACGATTTATCATCAACCCTTGTCAATAAATCAATGTCAGTATATTCATATTATATGTGCTTTTCTTGTTCTCTAATCTAATCAGCAGTTCTTGGATATGTCTGATGGAACTTGGGAGAAGTTATCCCAGGTCGCTGTTAAGGGTGCTGAATATGACTCTCGTGAACGCCAGCCCCATCCGAAATGTTTGCAAGGGACCCGGGTGGACCTTCTCAACTACCTCTACGGATTGTTAGACGACACAAAGAAGAGCCAAATTATTTGGCTCCATGGCACAGCGGGCGTCGGAAAGTCCGCTGTTGCGTTCACTGTAGCTGAAAGGATGAGAGGTCTGAAAGTGACAGAGGAGACGAATGTCGAGAAGCGGCTCGCAGGAACCTTCTTTTTCTCGCGCAAGCACACGAAACGCCGCACGACTGGTTATTTCTTCGCGACGCTTGCCTACCAGCTGGCCAGCAATTTTCCCAGCATCAAGTCGTACGTGAAGAATGCAATCCTCGAGAACCCTGCCCTTCTAGACCCCGACAAGTCTCTTCGCGATCAGATGGAAGCGTTGTTCCTCCGACCTCTTCGTAAACTTCAATCCAGGTTGCGCGAGTGTCCACCTATGGCATTTATTATCGATGCCCTTGATGAATGCACATCTGAATCACTCGAATCTGAATCACTCAGTCAAGACCAATCCGAAAGCGAGCTTACGGAACTCATATCCCTGCTCGCCGAAGCTCTTCGCGATCCTGGTCTGCCTGTGACCCAGATTGTGGTCACAAGTCGCTCGGAAGCACATATTCATGAAGCTATGCAAAATGAAGATGTACACCCGTTGGTGTGCGAGATACCAGTGAGGATTTCTGGGAGAGGTGTTACTGCCACCATCTCGCTAGACGGCGCAGATGTTGACGAAGATATCTATCTTTTCCTGGAGCATTCCTTCAAAAAGCTGCGAAATCGCTTTCACAATTTCCCGCAGCCAACGAAGGATCAACTTGAACAGCTTGCGAGGCGAGCGGGTAGACGTTTCATTGTGGCGTCTACGATGATGAAGTTTATCGATGATCAACACAACAATCCCCGCCATCGGCTTCAACTTCTACTTCAACTAACGAGTAAACTACTACCAGGAACGGAGGTGAACAAATTATACGACTGTATCCTCTCCACGTGTGCAGACCCCTCGCGGGCATACATGCACTTGTCCATTGTCGCAACTCTTGCAGACCCTCTATCGATATCGCAAATCTCGGAACTTCTTGGTCCTGGTGAGGGCAGGGACGTCGAGAAAGTACTGGTACAGCTACGATCTGTCCTAGAAATTCCTACCGACAGTAGTCTCCCGGTGCAAATCTCTCACTCGTCTGTTCGTGACTATGTGTCGCACCGCTCAAACTGCAGCCTTCCTGAAGCACAATATATCGCATCACCGCACTCCCTACTTGCTCTGTCCTCTCTCCAGTTGATGGTGGAGGAGATTTCGGCAAGTACGGCGCTCCTGGATAGGCTCTCAGAATTGACGAGGTATAGCCAAGCTATGGAACCTCACGACCCCCAGAGTTTGAAAGACTCATTATCCTTCATCGTCCATCTGGAGCCACTGCAAGTACTTATGACTCTGCTATGGCTTCGAATGAACCACAGTTCAGAGTTACAATTCTGGCTAGACACCGCGGACGGGTGTGCCTGGCTAGACACCGCGGGCGGGTATGCCTGGCTAGAAACTGCAGATGGGTGTGCATGGCTGCAAACTGGAGGAGGGAAAGAGTGGCTGCAGACTCAAGGAGGGCACGACTGGTTGCTGACCCGGGGGGGGAGAAAGTGGTTGTCGAGCCCTGACGGGAAAGACTGGCAGTGCAACCATCATGCGACTTTCGGGTACCGATGGCCGTCAATCCTGAGGTCACGCCTTTTTTTATCTCGAAAATCCATACTGCTATCCTCATCATCGTCCTCATCATCCTCGACATCATCCTCATCATCCTCACCGTCATCCTCAACATCTCCACTACCATTCCCCGGGCCGCAATTGCCACCACCCTTACCGCAATTCCCCGAGCCATATGAGCCGTCCTCCCAGGCATACTCACAGCCACATCCCAGTAGCGGAGACTGGCCAGAGACAGATCAACTCTGGGTAGATGAGCTGGAGATCTCGGATATGGGAGGCTGGCTATTTCATGCCTTTGATGGGAGAGAATTTCTATGCACTCCACGCGGGCTACACTGGCTGCAGAGCCGAGGCGGACGAGAGTGGATGCAGTACCAGGGGGGATGGGACTGGCTAATGACCCAACGCGGGCAAGACTGGCTGCAGATCCAGAGTGGTCAAGACTGGCTGCAGACCCAGGGCGGTCAAGAGTGGTTGCAGAGCTGTAGCGGGAAACGCTGGCTGCAAACTGAGGGTGGGCAAGACTGGTTGCAGACACAGGGCGGGCAAGACTGGTTGCAGACACAGGACGGTCAAGACTGGTTGCAGAGCTGTAGCGGGCAATGCTGGCTGCAGACCGAGGGCGGGCAAGACTGGTTGCAGACACAGGGCGGGCAAGACTGGTTGCAGACACAGGGCGGTCAAGAGTGGTTGCAGAGCCTTAGCGGGAAACACTGGCTGCAGACCCATGGCGGTCGAAAGTGGTGGTTGCAGACCCAGGGCGGTCAAGAGTGGTTGCAGAGCCTTAGCGGGAAACACTGGCTGCAGACCCATGGCGGTCGAAAGTGGTTGCGGACTCAGGGCGGTCAAGAGTGGTTGCAGAGCCTTAGCGGAAACGACTGGCTGTGGACCCATGGCGGTCGAGAGTGGTTGCAGACCCAGGGCGGTCAAAAGTGGTTGCAGACCCAGGGCGGTCAAGAGTGGTTTCAGAGTCTTAGTGGGAAAGACTGGCTGCAGACCCAGGGCAGTCGAGAGTGGTTGCAGACCCAGGGCGGTCGAGAGTGGTTGCAGACCCAGGGCGGTCAGGAGTGGTTGCAGACCCAGGATGGGCGAAAGTGGCTACATACGCCACTTGGCCAAGCCTGGCGGTTGACGACTGTCTGGGTGACAATGGAAGAATTCTCGGGCACATTGCAAGCAAACAAAGAGTACATTATCGCCCCGGAACTGCATTTACACCCAGCTTTCCAAGTAATCCAGCAGTTCAAAAGCCTGCCAGATTTCTTGATGTTTCCGGTGTTCCTGGCATTAAGGCACCAAGATTCCACCTCTGCATTACTGCAAGGTCATTTTCCACCCGACATAGAGATCATCCATGCTATGCAGGCCTTCTCGAGTTTCGCATACACAGCACAGGCGCAAAGTCGAACAGTTTCTGGTGCTCTGGATTACGCAATGTCAAAACTGGGCCGTCCACCTCTCGCGAGTTCCGAATCCATGGGATACGATGCCTCGCCCATATATTTGAGTCGTTCTGGAATGATAACCTCCTCTCCTGGCTCGAAAGGCAGTGGTGTTTGAAGGATCTGCAGTCTTGGCCTAGCTATTTTATCTGAAGGTCAGAAACTTGCAACGGTTTGTTTTCAAGTTTTTGCATCACTCAGAACCTGACCTGCGCATATAGGCACATCTTTACCAAGGCCTAGGGGTCATCTCAGTGACGAGTCCTGAAGGCTGTTGATGTTACAGTTATGCTACATGTCACGCTGTCTTATTATCTGGCAATCACATCAGGGACAACTCTTTCTCAAATGGGATAAATGCGATCTAACTTGCGCGAATTTGCGACAACTCCGAATGAATTTGAACTATTGATCAATTTATTTTAGTCCCTTTTCAAAATTTCGCAAATAGGATGCCAAATGTTGCGAAAGTCAGAACAGAATTTTGCAGGTCGCCTTTCCCATCCAATCCAATTAATATCAAGCAAATTCTATTAGATTATCGAATTCGAAGATGGCAATAGAAGGCACAATAATTATCATTCATCCGCCATACCCTCGATATCGAGAAACATGAGAACTCTCGGTGGCGCCAGGCTCGTCGGTCTTGCGCTTCGACCCACTATAACACGGTACAATCAGACAACTGCTGGTGACGCCAGGGCTAGAACTCACTGGACAGTTTGTATAAGCCATGCACGAGGATGTGACATTTCACTCGCTGGCCTGAAAAATGCCGTTCAACATGCGACCAGTGTTCGGTAGATTCCACCATACATTCCGAGTTGAA
>NW_024538176.1:0-12261 GCF_016628075.1 Suillus paluster
CTTTTACTGGAGGAGATGTGACATGTCAGAGAATTCCTCTCATGGCATGCTACATGGTGGGATGAGCAGGCAGGGCAATGTAAGAATTACCAAACGTTTATAGCCGGAACATGCCGATACTCCTCTCACCGCAACCACCACGTCAACGCCTGGACCGTTTGTCAAGCACGATACCCGACCCCTTTTATTAGTACCTATCCTTTCAATTCCTATCGCTCGCTAAACCCTTCCTGTCGTTACTGTTCCTCCATTCGTAATACCACCGTCTTCACCTTGTCAACAACTCTTATATCATTCTCTCGCTACACTATCAAATACAAACGCCACTCCCTTCAGCTACCGCTTTCACCGACCGTACACCGAGCCCTTGCCTTTAACTATTCTAGGACGACCCTTCCTCATCCTACAGTATAAGTAGCCCATGTACATTCCTAATAAGCAGCAGAATAGAACAGTAGATCCCCCAGAAGAACGCCCCGAAGAACCTGTCTCATTACCTTCTCTTATCATCGCTATAACGCGGTCACTCTCGTTTACCAATTCACGATATCTCTCGCATCCGTCATCCGTCATTTGAAGCTAACACTAATCATTATCATTCCTTCAGCGGTCTATCTACCCCCTTCGCACTCACATCGCCTCTAGCTACGCACGTCGTAGCTAACTAACAGCGAAGAACGGGCTTACCTGATGCTGCGAGCAAGGGCATCAAAGCTTACACCAAACGCCAAGCATCTCTTCGGAGAAACTTACGGATAGCCTTCAACAACATGTGGGCCATGATAGAGTCCTCCGCGACTGCAGAGGTACAGTTATAGGCTCGATGTCTCTCCCACTGTTCGCGTGCCAGTACTGTACTTCCATGTATGTATATGTCAATTCAAATTTGGTGTTTCTCCTAGATCCAGGAACCATATCAGAAGACTCCCGATAGAAATGAAATCAGTGGCCTCGATTATCGAGATCAGATCCAGTCCAGATTCAGAAACATTGGGAGACTGATGGCCTCGAGGGCATTATATTGGGAGACTGATGGCCTTGAGGGCATTATGTATGACCAGTGGCCTCGAGGGCATTATGTATAACGACGAGGGATAAGCATGAACCATACATAATGACTCGTCTACAATCAGCCATTATTATGCATAAGTCTGCCATGAACAGGTGGCCTTGACAGCCTCTATTCTCACTGAGTTGGTGCTAGTGTACGCCATCTCATATGTTCCGTCAGCAAGCACCTTTGGCTGCCCGCTTCCCTCGACCTTCTTGTCCTCCTTTTTATTATCCTCTCCGCCAGCTTCATCTAGTAACTGCCGTTTGCTCGCAAGAATAGGGATCTCGCCAGGCGTCGCGAAAGAGAGAAATCATAGAGTTGATATCTTGAATATCATTGCAAATATACCCTTGAAGACATGTACATGCGAAGTTGGTGAGAGCCGCTACATGGTCAGGATGGCTAACTGGACACTGGTCTAGAACCAACTGAAAATGCTCTACAGCACCATTCAGCCTGGTGAGAGACGCTCTCACCTGTCATGTATTCGACAAATTGTGCGTGGCCCACATCTGTATCTCAAGCGATCTCACAGTCTACGAGGGACTACAGTTGATGTTCTGTCAGAACAAAGCTGACAGCAGAGGCCAACATCACAGGCCAACATCACTCACATCCAACAGTGCGCCATCCTGATCGTCACAAGCAGGTACTGCGGTGGTCTTCAGCGTGAGTGAAGGATGAACACCATGAACGGGTGGGAAGGACAGAACTACAACATGTTAGTGTATATGCGTGAATAAGAAGCAAATCACTAACCGACAGCCTCATCTCCATAACTCAAAGTGTTCCGATGACTTCTCCACTTTCTAGTGGCATTCAGTCAACCTTGAGGCCCAGGACAAAATCGCTAACCCTCGATTAGATAATTTTGGAATAATCACAGTTTCAGTTCGCAAATCCACATTGTCCTTACTTGTCTCATCAAATTATCATGCAACCTGAAGCCCCCTCATACACCACCATCACAGAATCCACAAATGCTACTGCCAGATACAGTTCCATTCATTTGTCATACCTCCAGAGCTGATTATCGCACGGGGGATCTGAAACTAGGCCACATTGCTGTTCTCACTGATTTGGGAAGGTATCTGCGGGTTCCATTCGATTGCCTAGTTAAATGTGTTGGTGCTATGCCCTCTCATCAGGATCTGCAGCGGATACGCAATAACTTGACAGAGAGCAAGATTCTCACTGACAACGAGAGTGGCTTGTGATGGACAGACTTTACCCCACCTGCCACATCAAAAGGGTCCAAAGAGAATGTGTTTGAGCCCCTCGGCCACATCATTGCTGAAATTTTGCCCGAAGTCCTGAATTGTGGAGTGTCCTTTATAGCGAACCCAAACGTAACACCCCTCTCGCAGTGCAACAATACTTCCAGGCCTGATGGATACCTTGTACTTAGCAACAAAAAAACCCAGCCCAAGATACATTGGTTTGATATTGCTGTGCCATTCGAGTTCAAGAAGGCACAGGATAGAGAGTCTCTCCGAGATGTAAGTTGTTACAGATCTTGTTGGCATCCGCTCACAAAGCCTGCTCTAGGACGAACAGAAGATAATCTGGAGCCTTCACAGTATCATGCACAAGGATCTTCTTCGTTGTTTTGCGTTTGGTATCACAATGGAGGACACGCAATTGAGACTGTGGCTCAGCAATCGTGCGTTCCTTGTGGTTACAGAACCTATCAACTTCTTCGAGGTACACAAACATATCACGCTGTGTGTCAGGGTGCTAACAGGCATGGTACATCTAGAACATCGATGGTGTTATCTCGCTCTTTTACACTCTTGGATCTGCGTCTGCATCTTCTACTATGAAAGAGCTCAGATGGGACCCCACTGTCGAGTGGATCCATGATGGGGAGGGTTTCCAATACAAGTTCACTATCAGGGACGAAGTGTTCACCACGACACGTGAACTTGCAACCTATGGCGCAGACTCTATGGTTGGGCATGGAACTCGTGTGTACGAAGCTACGGACGCCGAGGGAAAGAAAGTTGCTGTCAAAGATTCATGGAGAGCAGCTGGACATCAATCAGAGGGCGAGATCCTAGAAAACATCTTGGCTTCCTGTGTGGAGAAGCTGCAAGCGGAGGAGTTGGCGGATGCCAAGAGGCACTTTGTTGGAGTCTGGCTCTGGAAGGATGTGATAATCAACGATACCCCAGATGAGACGCTGGACCCAATGTTCGCAGAAGAGCATAATCATACCTGGCAGTGAGTGTCCATCAACCTCAATCCCATCATCTCCATGACACCACATTTACCTAGCACAGGCGATGTACTTGACTCTGGTCAGCTGTCTACCTTTCTTCCCACACAATTGGGCATTATTGCGCGAAAAGACACTGTCATCCCACGCAGAGTCCATACTCGCACTATCTTCCTTGATGTCGGAGTAGCTCTCAAGGATGTCACCTCTTTGGCCAACAATCTGAGTTGCTTGTCTGGCACACTTTTGGGTGAGCAAACTACTGTCACTCTCCTTTCCTCAGTCGCTCATTCAACTTAGCCTTGCATTATATGCACAAAGCAGGCTGGGTCCATCGCGATTTCAGCATCGGGAACACAATTTGGGTCGGGGGTGTGGGGAAGTTGGGTGACTTCGAGTATGCAAAAGAGATAGATTCAAACACTTCTAATGATGTTCGAATGGTAAGATTTTTTGGAGATGATCTCTTTCACTGTTAACTTGTCGACAGGGAACAATGCATTTCATGGCAGTGGAAGTAGAAAGCCAGAATTACCTTTTCCTCCCACGTCATGCACACTGTCTGGACCAACCTACATTTCGCATGAATTTCCTGCACGACATTGAATCCATATGGTGGGCATTTACCTGGATTTTATTTTATCACACGGACACGAAGATGGCAAATGCTGACCATTCCTTTGATGCACATGCTCAGTTGAAAGAATACCAAGTGGCCTTCCCTGGTTTTGTCGGCCAGATATCATGCCATCACTTCTTCCTCTACACTGGATGACTCCAAAAGAAGCTTGAAAATCTTCTTTCAAAGACGTGCTTTAATGTTTGCAGCCCTATTATTCCTAATTTCGCAGCCGCTCTCCAAGATGGCTATGAAAGGGCGGAGGCAAATTTTCCCTTCCTAGCGCTTGACGATGCTCTTCTGAACGATATGCACACAAAAGCGGCAGCATATCTTAATGATGCACAACGGCGTGCTGGTGGCATAGAACTTTGTCCGCTCTCCAATCTCCTGAAGCAGAAGAGGCCCAGACCGGGAGATGAAACATTGCTTCTGCCAAAAAATCAAGGGAAGAAGGCTCGATATGCTTGATTTTTGATTGTTTGTATGAGAAAGAACCAGGAGATGGTAGCTTGGCGTCTGGTAGCTGTTATCTCGTGGTTCCGCGGGATCAAACGTTTCGTCCTTACATATATTAGTTAGCGGTGTGCATATGCTATCGGCCTCCAATTCAACCCGCTTAATGATCTTCTCCATCCTCAGGACCTGCGGCTGTTCTCACATTTCTCCGTGCTACAGTATGAGCAGTAATACGTGCCCTTCAAAGATCACGTTCGCATATGGGATGTCACATTGTCGTGCATGTGAAGGCGGCAGCGCAGATGTGACTGTCAAGTTCGCCTGTCACACACTCGTAAAAATATCCTGTGGGAAGGCTGCAGAGGCTGTCCATACATGTTCTACCTATAATGCCACTAACAATCCTAGTACCTTGCTAGGCTTATTGTTCTTAATACAATTTCTGACTGAGTTGCGTCTGAAGCTGGGATCTTTGCGAATAACCTACTACGTGTGCACTCTTCACTTCGATACACATATGATCCGAGACTCTCGGAGATGGGTGGGCCGCGAGGGATCGCCGCATATCCATGTTGGGAGTTACGTATACGAAAGCGGTATGAGCTCCTTACTGAAATTCAAAAGAACTAGGTGACACCAGCTGGCGAGACTCGCGATGACGAGCTTCAATGGTGAACTCGTAGGATGCCGGCAAATCGTTTGTATATCGTGGGAACTGCCCAATACTAAAAACTGCACTTACTTAGGAGACGCCATCATCTAAGTATAGGTGATTGAATCCAAGTTCGAGGTCTTTTTGACTCTTTCAAGCGTGGTCGGTGAGTCTCACAAAACAGCACAGAACTTTTCTTCTCACAAAAAGGTCAACTTCAGCCTAGATCATGGATATCGACCAGCAGGGAAACGTCGAGACAGCATTCATTCTCCCAAACGAGTTGATCGCTCTATTTCTCGATGAACTTGATGTAGTATCCCTTCTGAGATGCAAAGAAGTATGTACACATTGGTCCTACTCAAACCCGTTACTCACGCTGAATTCTAGGTATGCCGGTTGTTCAATTCCGTCATCGCCACTAATGTGCAACTTCTCTACAAAATCGAGTTGTTTTTTGGACGGTTTGAGAATGGACGCCACTGTAATCTTGATACAGTTAGCCGCCTTCGTGCCTGCCGACAATATCAACAGGCTTGGAACAACCTATCTTTTCCGGATTCTCGGTTCGTAAGCATGCAGGAAGGTCATGCTTGGGAATTGTCCGGGGGAGTATTGTGTCAAGCTATGCGCTCAGGGCTTTCATGCCTACAACTTCCCTGCAAAATCAAAGACATTCCCGAGAGAGAATGGTCTATCAATGACTTTGGATTCGAGATCCGAGACTTCACCATCGATACGTCCCAGGACTTGATCGTTGCTGTGGAACCAGTAGGTATCATGTACGTTTTGATGCTCTTAAATTGTGAGATGTACCCCTGATAAATGGCGCAGCCCGAATCTATCATGCAAGATACACATGAGAACGTTAATGACTGGCGAGCATCATCCAATGTCTTCCGTGCCCTTCGTGACACACACGCCATCCAGCGAGCATGAAGAGCTTAGGTTCCTTATTCAAGTTTGTGGCTCCCGCGTTGCAGTATTGTTTCAAGAACTCGCAGATGAACCCACCTGCGAGCTGGTGATCTGGGACTGGAAATCGGGTCAGCAGAAGCTCGTACGTCTTCCACGCCTACTGCCGCAGGTTGATTATTGAGGGTCACTCCAAGTTCATTCGAGACGCAGACCTTAAATCCTTTTCTTTCGTCACAGAAAACTTGGTTTTGGTCGGCATTGTGGAGAGTGACGAGGCGCCCCCCCGTCTGGACGTCCTCAGTATTGACAACTTCAGCGGAGCGATGGTGCAGTATCAGGATGTCAATTATATTTGCGGCCTGGAGTATCCAAAGATGAAGGCCAACGTTATAGACATGTTGATTCGCTCCGAGCCGACTCCGGGTTGGTCTCCCTCTCAGTCTCTCCGAATTCCCTTCTTCTTCGCTCGCAGTGACCGCATCTTCACCATCACCATGCGGGTTAGCCCCGACAGCAATAGCACCGAAGAGAGTACTGTGCTAATCGTTCCCTTATCCACTATCATGGCTCAGATTGAATTGACCCACAATACACCAAAACGGCTTGTCCCATGGAGGAAATGGGGTCCGAATGGTTCTCATATGCTCCTTCGCAACCCGTCCGAAGTCTGGGTTTGCTACGTCTACGGTATGAAGTTCATCCAGCTTCTGCGATGGCAAAAAGGGACCCGCGCAAGGGTGTATGATTTCAACAAGTATGCGGCGAGGAGGGATGTTCGAAATGAACAGACAACGGAACCGAAGCTTCTGTGGAAACGCTTAGGAATGGTCCGGGCACTCAGTTCGCGTTGTTCTGCCTTCAATGAAGAAGTCTACACTTATCTTCCTGGCCGTGTTGCGATTGTAGAAGTGATGCCGAGTGATACACCTCACGACTGGGAGGCGGCTATGATTGGCGAAGACAACATCGTCGTGGTTTCTGTGAGTCTTCCAATATGCTCCATTTGACTGCCACTTATACGACCTACTGCTTAGCCTAATGCAAGGAAGTATGGTTATATCGCCATGTAGATTGGCAGGTCGTCGCTCTGAACAGTGTATATCGTATTCGTTACCTCGTCTCAAGAATTTGATTTTTGATTTCATAACACTCCTGAATTTAAATTTCCCTACTAGAAATACTTGCGCCATACAAGACAGATGGCATCACTGCGATAACATCGCATTGCCGTCAGTAGGTAACACGACATTTAGTTTGGGCCCTGTGTTCTGCCAGACGCCATGGCAAATATTTTCAGTGCGCAAAGGGAATAGCTCATATTGTCCTATTTCCGATTCAGTGCGACGTTCGAGCGGCTGCCAATCCCTTGTTTTCCGTGGACTTACATAAAGACCGTCATCTTTCCGAGTTGGTAGTTACATCTCACCTCATTCACGACAATGTCATACTGATATCAATTCACTAGCGGATTGTCGACTGCACTAACTGGCCCTGACATCGATGACAATACGATACTCTCGTCACCGGGCTTCTTTGTGACCCCTATGAGACAACTACTTATATGGTCTTGTAGTTCTTGGGATCTCGACTACTGAGTAATAGACCAGACGCTGTATGTACACCTTACCGGATCTACTGGGTCTGCTATCCTCGATCACACCGATAACACAGATCACACGACAATATTTTCCTTTTGCAGGATTCAACCAGCTTGAGCTGCGGCAATGCTTGAATGAATTGAATCGCCTATCGTACGTCACACGTGAGAACGGAGCCGCGGAGGGAGATCTATATGTCAACTTTGCCATCACGAAACCTGGACCGCGAGCCCAGAACATTTTTATAAGTCTATACTTACAACGGAAGATATATGATATACCGTTGATCTGTTCGGAATGAGGGATCTACTTAATATATAACCGGGTCTGTGGGGGGTGGGATCATCCGCGGAGGGAGATCGGACGACGGAGATGTCATTGTCAACTTTTGATGTGATGATACTGTTCTCAAGCTCAGATGGCAACGGGCAACCCAAAACATCTCTATAACCCCCGGCCCGTGCTCGTAGTATGTATCAATCTGTTGTTGATCTGCTGTACAGGTTTCAGCATAAAGAGAATCCAACTTACTTGAGTGATGAGCCACGGGGAGTATCTTGATCAATCAATGACAAATGTTATTTGATTATCGGCGTCTGGGGTTTCGATTCAGTGATACTCGGCTGAAACTTTGCGGCAACCATGTCTTGAGTTCATGAATCCTCTGCTGTTAGTGTGTGCTTATCTTTCTCGACATGTTGTCATGTTACTTGTGCAATTTACGACTTTCTTACGTCCCCAATACGTCCCCCATACGAAATACTTACGCCCTGGGCCTGATATGGCACCGACAATTGTTTCGCTGACTTCGCATGTGCGGGAAGTACATAATGCTACAATGAGTTAGGACAGGCTCAACGCACAGACAGGCATGAGAGATATCCATTGAAAGATCTTAGATTATTGTCAAGAAAGCTTCGCAAGGCTACACGATGCAGTACAACAAGAAAGAGGACAATAAGGACGTTGCGTTGGCAAGGCCAGTTGACAACGCATAGCAACTCAAAGCCTGGGTACACAGCAAGAACGATGCAATAATTATTGGCAGCAATTGGCAGTAAATTCGGGACCGAAAGGGCAAACAAAGATTATTGTACGAATGAAACAGATGCTAGAACAACGCCATATAAAGTGAATGGCGGTAAAAAAAAAATTAGGGTATGCAGGGGTAATGGTATACGTGGTCCACAAGAGGACATCCAGATGTTGAATATATTGAGTTGGAAGATTGGCATAGGTGGGGGAACGAGGCAAGACAAGACGAAGGGTGTATGATGCCTGCATGCAAAAATGAAGAAGAATGCGCAAGAGGGAATGTCCAGTTAGGGGGTGACGTTTATAATGACACATGCCAAGATTAAGGCGAGTCGGAAAAGGTTTGGGGAAGACCCTTGTGACGCTTCCTGCTCTTCTCGTGGCGCCTGCAGTCACTCTGATTGAAGAATGCCTGATTGCAGCCAGGAATGTTGCATAAGAATGGTCGTACACCACTGTGAGACTGAGCGTGACCTATTGGATTTATCTCAGCGACACCGCAAAGGTATTTCAGCGAATAGAACTTACGCTTCAAGCTAAACACAGCGGTAAAGGTCTGCCCACACTCATCGCATCTATAGGTGGCGTCGTGGCGTCGACGCCGTTGGTTGGCTTCAAGCATCGCTTGACTAGCGACAGGACGAGTCGTGCTAGACTCTGAACGTGAGCGAATGTGCCTAGCGATAGCCGGGGGGTAAAGTGTGTGACCAAATGAGGGGTCGCTGGGGGAATGGTGGTGTCGGAGAGAAGCTGAGCTTTCTCGACGTGAAAGACCTGAAGGGGATATCATCGGAGACATGCTACCCTCAGAAGAGGGTGTGGTAAAATAAAGAGGCGGGATCATGGGAGACACGCTACCCTCAGAAGAGGGGGTAGTAACATCAGACCATGGAGACGACGGCGACTCATGACTGTGGCTGGGGGACAGCGTGACGTAGGATGAGGTGGGCGATGGCGTATATATAGGTATACGGAGCATGTTGCCAGCTGTATTTTGTGGCATCGTCTGCGGTGGCGGGGAAGGCGGGGTCACCTGGAAGGCAGAAGACGATGCAAACGGGTCAGGGCCACTTAGGTACTGCTCTGGTGGGTACTGCTCTGATGGGTACTGCTCTGATGGGTACTGTTCTGGGAAAAGCAAGTCTTGCGATTGAGTAGCGCGTAAAAGCGACGTCTCAAGATCCCCGAGGTAAAAGCCCTCGGTGCTCAAATCCTCTAATGATAATTGAGGATTTAAAGATTCGGCTAAGAACACGTTGAGCTGAGCATAGACAAATGGCGTGCATCAACTTACGTCCTTCGAGAGAGAAGAGCGTAGAAGAGGACATGAACGGATCCTGATTGTACCCGCCGTATGAAAAATCTGGGTCGAACCTACGCAGGGTGACATATGAGTCAAGAGTCAACGAGGTAGTACAACGAGAAACGTACTGTGTATGAGCGCACCTCGATTGATCAGAGATGGGAGGTGATTCTACATGAATGTGAGGGACCGATGTCGCCTGTGAACGATGAGAGGGATTATTGTTGATAGAGGCCATTATAGATGACTGGAGATAAATCAACTAAGAAAAACAAGGATGGACTTTATATATAAGACGCAGTGCCTTCCGGGTGAGCCTATTTGGGAACAGCGCTGAGGTGGCTACATGATCTCACCAACCAGGGCAAATTCTTGCGAAGGCGCCCATAAGCGCTCTGCCTCCCCAAGGATATGGCAAAGTGTGGTCAGATCTGACAGATCAGGCCTTTTCTCTAGGTGCCGAAAATATTTAGCGCAGTCAATTAATTCAGAAAATGCCAAACTTGATGTCCATTGTACCATCGCACTTGTGATTTTGTTGTAACCCACAAGTTATGCGGACTCAAACACCACCGCTTGAGTGGGAGAAATTTGGAACCTAAAGCGTCTTGAACATCTACATGGAATTTCCTGGATAGCCTTACTGTAGAACATGTCACGAACCAACCAGCCAAACGGCTGTGCTTTTCTGAATAGAAAATTCATGAGTAGATGGTTTGAGGGAGGGAAGGAAACGGTGGCACAGCCACTAATGGTACCATTTCACAAGGGCCAACTACGTATGTATCCTTCCACATTACAAAATCATGAAAATCACCCTCGAGCAGCAACGATGCAAGTGGTGACCGCCGAGTAAACACCTTGTATAAGCACAGTTCGAACCCTCATGGTATTACTGGCGTGCACAGCCTTATCCTGCATCGCCGCAGCATGGCCTGCCATGCCTTCTTTCCGATGATAATGGACAATCCATAGAAAACAATATTTTCGGTACGCCATACCCACAATCCCAGGTTTATTTCCACTGTCCAGCAATGAGATAGATGGCAAATCGCCCTATGGTTGATTCATATTCTGCATTTGGCCCTTGTTTCAAAAAAAAGTTTGAACCCGCCAAATCATACCCAAAAACGTTTGCAAGCGGCCGCGCCTTTGCAACGTGTTAGTGGCGCTGCACTCTCACATGTAGACATGCACAGGCCTCAAGCATAGGCTAGCGCGTCTATTTCTATTTGGCCCTCCAAATTCATACTGATGCCTGTCCTTGCCTGCCAACACTCATGCAACCGCAACCAGCCGCAACTACACATATGTGATCACAAAATGGTCAAGCGAGATGAAATGTGGCAGGACAAGAAGCCACAGCTGCTCAATGTTCTTTCCCTGAACTCGGGGTATACTTCCATCGCAATGGCCTTAGAAGGGGGAGTCCTCGTCTCGTAAACAAGAGTTATTACGTTTGACTTGACTTTTACATAGTAGTACCACATAGTGGCTGTCCTCGTACGGAATAGTCATGGTTGACCGGTGGCCTATTCTTTCAGGTGTTCCGCTCGTCGGTGGATAATCCCATCACGCAGATCGCCGTTTCGCCCGCGGTTGCGCCTATTCTCATTGAAGTAACAAGCACCTAATATCCACCTTCAAGCAAGCTCCTCGAATCATATCGGAATGACACCGAGGAATATTACCACAATCGGTGCTTCTTGGTCTGCAAGAATCGGTTGAACGGAACTTGACCTATTCATCGGCTACTTATCTTTAGTCCAATCACTTGTCGCACAAGTTCTTCAGGTCCATTGGCTTCCATTCTGGTTACCAGTCCAGGCGATTACCGACGGGCATATCACAGACGGCGGCCTCGCTCCGCCCACTTTCGATACTGTCATGCGAAGGGATCTTTCGTTTCGGCCCTTTCGGGAGTCCTCCGATGCACTGGCGTAATGTGGAGATTGGTCAAAGATAGATCCGAGAATCACACATGGCCCAAGATGAGGGGCCACCTACTGGCCATCCTGGGCATAGACTTTGAAGAGCTTCGGTGATAGACGTAAGGTGGCCAGCTGTCATGAGGCCTGGGGGTAATTTTTGATCCTCGTGGGTTCATGATTCTGGAGTTCTAAAGGGAGACTGGCCAAGGTACCTGACAGCCACACCAAATAGGCAATCATAAGCCAACGACACATGCCAGGCCCAGATCTGCTTTTACACAAGAGTGACGAATGAGCTCATCCCATTTAATGATCGGGGACCGGGGAGCGATCAAGATGACGAGTCTATGCGGGCATTTGCACACGTCTTTACATTTTCTAGAGTGTCAGCTAATGGAGCAAAGGAAGCCCTCACCGCAATAGTGGTAGTAGCCATGTACAAATGTTATAGAGAAAAGGGCTGACGGAGCGCTC
>NW_024538177.1:0-12260 GCF_016628075.1 Suillus paluster
CTACATGAAAAGGTTGAGGGATACTGCTACATGAAAAGGTTTAGGTAGCTACTGTATGGTGAGGATTAGGACGAGTGCAGTTTGAGCTATGCGTGAACCTGAGAACAAATAGCTCAAACTAGTGCTTACTAATTTCGAGTGATCACGTAACTAAGATGCGTTCTGATAGACGCGTCTTTCATCTCACTTTCATTACACACTCGCTTGTCTAGTTTATCTTAAGTGAGAGATCAATGCATTATCATTAAAACTAATCGTCTTCAGTATCAATCATGACCAATAACGTGTCTCACTCTGGATTGCTGGGAGGTGTAGGTGGAAAAAGCACCACTGCACTGAACCTGAATGCAGGTAATCAGGCTAACAACGCAGACAGAATCACCGACAGCATTGGCAGGGTTAGGTCTAGGGGGGTCCTATCCTCGAGAGACTTAATCCAGTGCGAAAATGACGCGCATATAGCCCGCAACAGTGAACGTGCTGACCACAGGGACACCACATCAGGTGATGTTTCCGACGACGAGTCCCTTTTGGATCTCCCATGCCCTGAATCTTGTGCCCTTCCGAACCCTGACCCTGTTGATACCAACATGCCTCTCATTAATGCGTACAGAGCTGTTAACGCATTGACTCTGCATTCACGATCTGCGTTTGACTCTCTCATGGGAGGACGACAACAGGGTGCTACTACTCCTGCCCTCACAGATCTGGCCCCAGCAGCCACAAGCTCCGCGATCGCAAGCAAATCACTCGCATACAACGACAACGAATCAAGATGGTATCATCCATCAACAACATATTCGAAATCCCGCGTGTAATTATCAATCTTGCAGACTCAAAGCTGCACGTCCCTCTCATGCTCCTAACAGCCAAAGTCATGGAGAAGATCCACAACGACCCCTCGTGCATCATCATGAAGAAGGGACTCGTCACCGACAACCCCAAGAAGTCGGTAATGGACACCTCTGGATTCCCACCAGAATCTTCACCATCACCCATACAGTTTTACGAGGCCTACGAAAACTTCATGGAGCTACTTAACCGTATTGCGGGAGGTGCTATCCAAGAAAAATTCAGGAAGCATCGCCTATTCTGCTTGTCACGCAAACACTTTGAAGAAAACTTTTCAGCAGTCCTTGCCTTCAATATTGAGACTCGCAGAATCTTCTTCAATACAAAGTCCTTGCTCACTGATGCCGCTTATGAATGTTGCTGGAATGAGACACTAACGAAGATTTCCAGGGACAAGTCAGACGAAGCTGCGGCCAACGCGAACAGGGAACTCCAGAGGCTGATGGCGCTCATGTCTCACTTTGAAGGGTCCAACAGCAATAATCGCTACCACCCGTACCAGAACTCAGCCAAACTGAAGGCGGACGCTACCGCCCAACTGAACACTGATGGGAAGTCCTTTCGGAAGGGCAAAGAGATCTTGTCCAACGGACCCCTTTACCTTCTCTGCGGTCGGAACGGCCACAAGGCCAGCAATTGTACCTTCACCCACACCATCAAGAACTCCCCCCTTGTCTGTGTCTGGCAGGGTAAGATCATGCTCAAGTCCTCTTCAGTGATCGTCTGCATCTCCCACAACATCGGAAGATGCACACCGGGCAAGCATGGAATGGACATTATCCATGTCTGCTCCATCTGCGGCAGCAAATCACATGCTGCTTCAGCAAAATCATGCTAATAGTATCCTTCAGCGCATTGTCATGCCCTACCATGCCAACGCCTTCGAACGACTGTTGCATACATCAGGAAAATGTGGTAAGGCTATATAGCCACCCATAGTGCTATAGACTGCTATACAGACTCCATAGCCCTATAGCTCGTATAGCCAAGTGCCCAATTGTGCAGGCTTACTACACCAGTGTATAGTGCTATATAGCTCTATTAAAGTTGCTATAGCTGGGTGGAACATACCACAACTATTGTAGCTATTATAGCTCAAAACACAAAGCAAAAATTTCTCTTAATAGCTGTTTGTTGCCATGATAGTGTTCTCAAAATTAAAAAAAAGCGAAAATTCCAAATTATATTTCAACTACTACAATACATGTAAACTAATAACTACAAAACAGGCAAAAATGCGAAAATTACAGGAGGAAGAGGCAAGAGAACTAGAAGGAAGAGGCAAGAGAACTAGAAGGAAGAATCAGAGAGGAAAGATGAATACAAAAAAAAGAAAGACTTACCAAATAGTGAAAATTGCGAAAATTCTTGAGGGAAGAGGAGGGAAGGGAGCTAGAAGGAGAGGATCAGACAGGAGGAAGTGAGAGTCAGAGAAAAGACTTGCCAAATGGTCAAAAATGCGAAAATAGTTGGGGGGAGGAGGAGCAGGAGGGAAGAGAGCTAGAAGGAGAGGGTTAGAAAAAAGATTAGTCAAATAGTCAAAAATGCGAAAATTATGGAGGGAGACTTACCAGAGTTCAAAGCACCAGCACCAGTACCAGCACCAACAACATCAACACCAAGAGAAGGATAGAGAAGCAAGAAGAAGAGAAGAGAGGCAAAAACTCGAAAATTGTAAGAAAAATATGGAAGATAATCTAATGAGGGGGCAGTGGGGGGGGAAGGAAAGAATGGGAAAAGACTTGTTGGTTGACCGCATTTTTGCTTACATAAGCAGTGCCAAACAAAGCCACAACACAAGACTTGGTGAATTTTCGAGTTTTTGGTTAATAGGACTAGGATTATGACAGTAAGAAAAAGACAATGAAATTGACTGTTAGCATTAGGATTTTGAATACACATAAGGTGAATTTTCGCATTTTTGCTTACATAAATAAGGTGTACCTTAACACTTTTGAACCCTTCAATTCCAAGTATTTTCCTTATAACTCACTAAGATCTTGACCTATTGAAGTCATTAGACTATAGATAGACTTCCCTTGACAAGGACTACAACTTTGATTTAATTGAAAAAAGTTCCCATGGTCAAGTTGCTTTCTTGAACCCTTCAATTTCGAGTATTTTCCTTATAACTCACTAGGATCTTAACCTATTGAAGTCATAAGACTATGGATAGACTTCCCTAGACAAGGACTACAACTTTGGTTTTCATCGAAAAAAGTTCCCACGGTCTACTGGGGTCTATAGTTGTTGAAATGTTTTACTTCTAAATACACTTACCAAACTTTATGGTAATATATAGACTTTCATGATGTCTATACTGGTCTATAGTGCTGTGATAGCTTGCCATAGACTGTATAGAGCTGTGGTGTGCTATCGGGGCTATATAGAGGATGGTCCTCTATATAGAGATATAGTTTTTCCTGATGTAAGTTTGACCTCACTTCACGTTATCCTGACCTTGTGCACAACATTAGACATGGCTTTCCCACTGGCAACATGCCTGTCCTGACTTGATCCTATACTCCCCTCAACCACAAGTCAGCTCTCGACAACCCAGACGTCATTCGTTCATATCTTGAAGAATTTTTACTCAATCACATGTCAGGACCTTTCTCAGCGGCTCAGGTAGAAGCCGAGCTGGGAGGGTTTTTCGTCTCTTCACCCCTTGGCCTCATCGAAAAAGCAGGATCCCCTGGAAAATTTCGTATCATCAGGGATTTATTGTACCGCAATAAAGAGGATGGTTACTCGGTGAACAAACACCTCAACGCTGACGACTTCCCAACAGATTTGGGCACGGCCTCACAAGTCGCAGAAATAGTGAGTAGCACTCATACACATTCTTTTCTCGCGGTGTCACCCGCCCCTTCCTTTCCCTATTGCAAAGCTAGGTGCATATATGTGCCTAGACTAGCTCTTTACCTTGTGCGGTGTCGCCCACCTCTTCGTTGCTAGTCAGGCACCTGACCGCGCCTGGCTGAGCTCTTTTCTTGGCACAAAGCACTGTAGTGTGCTGTCACCTCTTCTCATACCCCAGTCCGCGTCGCAGCATGTGCGACTTTCTTGCTTTACACTGTATGCTCACCACCTGTCAGGTGGCCACCACACCGCTGGGCACTCAGGCAGCAACCCTTGACATTGAGGCCGCATACCGAACAGTGCCAGTTTGGCCACTGCACAAGAGATTCTTGGTAGTCAGTTTTGACGGTTCGTTCTGGATCGATCACAATTTTCACAACCACTGGTGGTGTTCAAGGTCACATAGCAGACGCCACAGTTGATATACTGCACTGCATGGACATTACCCCCATCAAGAAATGGGTGGACAACCACTCCATTTTTCGATTCCCCGTGGCAGGCGGCGTCATCAGCCCAGACAGCCCCCCCTTACCATACAAATACCTCTTCGATCTCTTAGATGTCTTCACAGCAACGCGCCTGCTAGGCGTTCCATGGCACCCAGACAAGTGCACGGACTTCAACGTGATCTTTATGTACCTTGGATTCCTTTGGGACCTCATCAAGTGTTCCATGTCCTTACCCAAGCCCAAATGACTCAAGTACCTCATGAAGCTCGAGAGCACTCTCCGAGCCTTGTCGTCCTCACCCTTTATGTCTCACAAAGAGGCCATGAGCATCAATGGGACGTTATTGCACGTCGCCTTCATCATTCCCCACGGGAGGGCTTACCTTTTGAACCTTTGCCGCTTCATCTCACAGTTCTCCTTCAACACCCACTTTGCGAGATGGAAACTACCACCTTCAGTGCTTTCTGACCTCAAATGGTGGCACTCAGTGCTATCATGCCCTCCACCCACACATCACCTCACTTCTAGAGGCCCTCCTCAAGACATTGACCTTTGGGTCGACGCTTCCACAGACTGGGGTATTGGGCTTACGTTCGGCAAAAGATGGAGCACATGGCACATTACCAAAGGATGGAAAGGTGAAGGCTGAGATATCGGCTGGCTCGAGGCAATCGTCATCAAGCTGGCTGTGATCACACTGCTCAAGTTCGGATGGAAGGATCACTCAGTCCTCATCCATTCCGATAACCAAGGCGTCATTGGTGCTTTCAAGCACGGCCACAGTAGAAACTTCCAGGTCAACTCCTGCATCCATCGTGTGGAGGCCATAGCAATGGACTCCAACATGTTCTATCACCTCACTTACATCGAGTTGCTCGTCAATAAAGCGGACCCTGTCTCTCATGGTGAGACGGGTCCGACGAGCACTCATTTACCCCTCATCCAGCTACCTCCGGAGCTGGACCCTTTCATCCTACCTCATGTCTGACGAACCTTCGTCAGAGTCAGCCAATGCTGACATGGTGACAGCCTTGGTCCGACTTAGGAACACTTTGAAGAAGCTGCCTGAGATCGGAGTGCCACCCACCACTACTCACAGAATTCCCAAGCCCCATAAACCCAAACCAGCAAATATCATTGCACCTTCCAACTTTCGCCCACATGTTCTTGCACGCGACAGAGCTCGCCTCTGGTCAGCACCACACTCAGAATCCTTTCATTCAGGTCTCCTCAATGACCTTCCCCTTGCAATGGCCTCACGCCTTCTCAATGTACTTTTAATCTCTGTCAAACCAAAAACAAGAGAGAACTATGGTGTGGGCCTTCTCAGGTTCCACCAGTTCTGCGACTCTATCTCTGTCCCCAAGGAACGACACCTTCCAGCACCAGAACACATCATTGCAGCCTTCATCTCTTCTTGGGCCGGCCGCGCTGCTGAAACAACCACAGACTATTGGCTTGTGGGTCTTCACTTTTGGCACCAACTCAACAGCACGCAGTGGCACGGTCACGCACTCGTTCGCAGAACCAAGCAAGGACTGGCGAAGGTCATACCTGAAACGTCCAAACGTCCATGTAGACCACCCGTGACCCTGGACCACATGCACACACTCTTCCGCCATCTTGACCTCTCCAACTCGTTCGATTCGGCAGTTTATTGCGTGGCTAGCATAGCCTTTTGGTCCTGTTGCAGGTACTGCATACCATTCCTTTCCATTAACTTCCCATTAACTCACACACCTACAGACTCAGGAGAACTCATCATTCCATCACTCAATTCATTCGACACCCCCCGTCACGTCGCATGCTCTTCCCCAATCACTCACCAAGTAACTGCCAGTGGTGTTAAATATGCATCTCTCCGCATACCCTGGTCAAAGACTATGCAAGGGGAAGGCAATTCAATCTCAATCACAAGGATCGACAACCCAACGAACCCTTACGACGCACTTGTACACCACATGGCAGCCAACTCGACCGTCCCCCTGTCTGCACCCCTCTTCGCATTCGAAATGGACTCTGGCTGGGCACCTTTGACTTGCCCTTGGTTCATCATGAGGTGCAACAACATATGGAAATCAGCACAAGTCTTCATTAGTTGGGGTGTCGGTGTTTTCTGCACAACTTTGTGTAAGCACTCGCTTGTTATGGGTTGTGTCGTGCTTTAGAAAACTCTTCAAAAACCTCTGCCTCACACTCGAGGGTTTCAGGCTGTGTCTCATCCGCTGGTCGATATTTTCGCGCTCTTCATCCCGCGCATATTTGACCTCTTTTCGCTTCACTCAACAATTATCTCAATTGTTCGTCAACTCAACGGATAATTTTGGTCTGCCCGACCCGGCAAAAGCTGAACCAGGCCACAGCCAAAACCCCCACCCCAACTGACAAAACTCGTGTCGATGTTACACACATCTAGTCTCCTTTGACGATCGACAGATCTCACCTTAATTCACAATTGCCTGCAAAATAGCTCCAAGTTCAGACTTGGTATATGACCGCGTTAGACTATTTTGCAGACCTCAGTTAGTTACTCTAACGACATTTAGTAAGCGGACACTCTGCGACAAGGTTTAGAACTTCTTCCATGCAAAGATTTAACCGAGCGGTGGTGAACAAATTAGGAAAGGTTTAGGGTCTGTGTAGGTAACTTACGAACGGATGACCGTAAGGTCAAGTGCACAGCGACAACAACATTTTAGAATTGAGCATCCCTCTTGTGCGCTGTGAATTTCTGCTGCTGGATGTACGACGCGAATGGATACTTAAATATGTAGTGGGAATGTAGTGGGAAGGGGGTGGTGTTGGAGAGTAACGAAAGTAATCTAGGAAATGTTGACAGTGGCGCTATAGGGGATAGAGGCTTGAATATGATATGGACGTAAAGAAAGGGTTTCCGTCACCAGGGGACTACGAGTCCTTACACACGTGCTAGAGAAGATAACACAATGGAGTAGGATGGATGTCTCTGTACGCCATAGCACTATCGCCGGACGGCAAGACAGTAGCAAGTGGGAGTGATGATGGTACAGTGAGATTGTGGGAAATTGACACAGGCAAGGTCATCAAAAAATTGACGGGGCACACAATGCAAGTGTGGTCTGTGTGCTGGAGTCCAGATGGAGGGCAAGTGGTGAGCGGGTGCGGCAGTGGGACATTCAGAGTATGGGACATTGAGAGTGGAAAGATGATCCTTGGACCAATTGAGGCAGAGAAAGACAACATGATATGTGCGGTTTGTTACTCACCTGATGGCATGATGATTGCGACAGGCTCATATGGGCAGGGGCTGAAAGTCTGGAATGCCAACACAGGCGAATTGCTCAAAACACTCAACTTCACAGTTCAGTGCCTGGCATGGACCTTAGACAGAAAGACGCTTATCACCGGGTCAATCTGCAATATCGCCGGCACGGGAAACTATCAAATCAGGAAATTTGACACTGCCACCTGGACCGAAACCGCTGTTCTGGAGGGACACAACAATTTTGTCCATGCTATTTCACTGTCTCCAAATGAACGCATCCTCGCAAGCACATCATATGACAAGACAGCGCGACTATGGAACCTAGAAACCAATCGGCCCATCGGACAACCCTTCTACCATGATGACTTGGTGATTTGCGCGACCTTTTCCATGGATGGAAGGTCGCTCGTCACTAGCTGCGATGACAAGGACATATACAAATGGGATGTCTCTGCTATCATCAAGGAAGCTGGCCTCAGTCACCTTCTATCAGACAATGTAAGCTTGTGTACATTTCATCCTCAATCACACTGACAACCGGTCATCCTTTCAGGTGGTATGTTGCATCAGGTCTCTTCAACAGCCTTTCTCACTCATCTTCATTGATCGCAGAAGACAGGCAAGAAGCCATTTCACATTAATGTATGTTATGTGTCTCTTGACCTTTTGCACAGCCTTGAATATCTACATGCTAGGCTGATCCACGATGCCGAGCCCTGAAAATCGACAGTGCTCGTCCAAGTTGACTATCCCAAGGGTTTTTCGACGATGTACGTGATTTCCATCTGTAATATAATGTCTCCTTTGCCCATTATCTTATTAGTTCTCTACCTCCCGAGGATGAAATGCCACCACCACACCAAATCAATGGACTCTCCTTGGTCGATTACCTTCCTTCATGCGCTGGCGCTCCAATTCACATGGAGCAACCGAACATGACACCCCAGTCCAGATCCCACCCTCGTAGCTGGGCTAAAAACCTCGTGTCCAGGAGACAACGCAGACAAGATGGATCAAACATCCAGTTGCGAGAGCTACCGATAGTTGACGTCCCGTGCGCCCCAGGCAAGCCTGTGCGCTTTTTTCCACCTCTATTCTTCTCATCACTGACACGTTTTCACGCAGAGGGACTATCATGCAAGAGGGAAGAAAGCAGCCAGCTCCTCTCAACCTCCCAAAATCTATGTCATGCAGCAACCTACTGGCGGAGCAACACAGAGCACACCCCCACCATTGCCACCACAGCAAGCCATGACATCAGCTGCAATTCCTACAGTCTCCACTACCACGGCGGCGACTGAAACCTCACACCTTGATATCACTATACACGGGGCTGGATGCTGGACGCGGTTCTGGCTCTGGATTGGTTGTATCTCTATTGAAAATAATCAACTATAGGGAAGAAACGTTCTGGAACACCATTGACATTTTCCATCATCTCATCTAGTTATCTATAGCTCTTATACCCTCTATTGTTGTACTGTATTCCCTACTTGTTCTGCTATGCTTGTCTATTGCCTTATGTTGGTCCAGCTTGGTTCCACTCTGTACTATGGAAGCTGATCACTTAGAGTCTGTTCGGATAAACCAAATTTTGCCAAATTTCAGAAATATGGTGCTTTGTAATGCTGGAGGTCAGTGTGACATATGTGACAAGCCATATTGATAACATGCCCACTACATGATCTACTACTAGATTGACTCATTCAAGTTGTAACCGCTGTGGACGTCTACAACACACCATGGTTCGTGGAAGAAAGAGCGCACTGGAGGGTCAAGATGCGTCTGAAACCAAAGACCAATGCATCTGGACACAAGACGACGAAACACACCTCATCCAGTTCATCACTACACACCAGTCTAAGGGTGGCGATGGACTGAACTTTGACAGGACCTTCTGGACCTCTGTTGCTACTGAGATGACTAAACATACTACACAAGGTGCACCAAAGATGCTCGAAACATGTCAATCAAAATGGACACAGGTAAGGTTTTATTGCATTGCATCAGTACTACTAGCCTAGAGTCTGTACTGATAAGACCTTCAGCTCCGTAGCACGTTTGGTGTTGTCGACAAAGTAGCGAACTATTCTGGCTTGTCATACAGTCTGGACCATGGCGCCAACATTACAGCTGTATCTGAGACGGTATGGACTGAGATATTGAAAGTAAGTGCTGCCAATGCTCTGCTACCACTGGCAGCTACTAATATGATGCAGTCTACTCCCACTGCAAAGCCATTCAAGAATAAAGGCTGGGTGCACTACGAAGCAATGAAGGAACTCTTGCCATCAAAAACACGTGGCAACCGTGCTTTCTACACCCGCATGCCTGCCGATAACGTTGCACTGGTAGGGGCTCTGAGTCAAGCTACCACTTCTCAGCCCCTAGCTGGCACGAGTTTTTGATGAAGCCAATATAGTTGACCAGGAGAAAGCATTGGACGACATCGAGTATGGTGCCGACACTTCACCAGATGTAGATATCAACATGTTGCCACCCTCTCCCTTTGATGCGGCACAACAGCCCACCTTCACACCCTCTATGCTGGGCACTTCTACTATTGGCAGTGGTAAACAAAAAGCAGGTGGAGAGTCAGGTGACAATATGAGAACCTTCGCTCACCCTCTGGGCTCTACAAAATCCGCATCCAAGTCAGGGAAGTCCATCAAGTCACAGCGTGTGGCTATCCCACAAGCTTTCCAAGACATGAGTAAGGAGATTCATAATCTCACCAACTCCTTCGATCGTGCAACAGATGTCATGCAAGAGCGCACAACTCAGGTTGCCTCACGTCCCGTGGTGGATCCCATTCCAGTGCGCAAGCAGAAGGCTATCATTCAGCTGCAGAAGGAGGGTCTGGAGGACCATGAAATAGTGGAGATTATCAAGCATTTCCAAGCTGATGTTGCCATAGCTGATTCATACCTTGTCATCGAGAAGGAGAGCACCCAGAAGCTTTTCTTATCAACCTACTTGAACTAGATTTTCGCTGTATCATGCTTGCATTTGACGTTATTAGTACTACTAGAAGTAGTACCGAATATCATGACACTTTGTTGCGCAACTGTCTATGAAACATTGATGCAAACGACTACAAAAAATTGACACAAACGACTACAAAAAATTGACGCAAATGACTATGAAAAATTGACGCAAACAACTACAAAAGATTGTCCCCTATGACCGACTGACCTCTCTGCTGTCTCGTCCGACAGTAGTCCTCCCACATCCAAAGGGCAATCGCGTCACGATGTTGGTGTGCACGAGTGCATGCCTCTGCAGTGGGAGGACCTTCTGCAAGTGTGCCGACATCATACTCAGGCTCATTCAAGTCAACCTGGTGGTAGTCCATCATATCATTCGGGTCGTGAATACAGATGACATTGTGCACCAGGTACAATGCCGCAGGGATATGAACCTGCATGTCCATTGCATAATGAGGTGGGAGAAGCAGGATTTTGAAGCGGTTCTTGAGCATGCCAAAAATACGCTCAACAACGTTTCGGAGCATGGCGTGGCATAGATTGAATAGTTCTTTGTGATTACAAGGCCTAAAAACAATATAAGTACAAGTAGATCGTAGCCTAAGTTGAATATTACTTATGCCTGATGTCCATGACCCCATTCAGCGAGATGGTAGCATACTCCACGATATGGCACAAGTAGCTCGTCACATGCAGCAAATCCTGCATCAGCAAGATAGTATTTGCCTGGAGGGATGTTGAATTCTGTAATGCAAGCATCATGATAGACATGTGCATCGGCTGCCGACCCCTCCCAGCCATTCAGTATGTAAAGGAACAACATGTTGAAGGAGCAGGCTGCGAGACAGTTGTAACTTAAGTTGCCTTTACGATCACGAGCTGCATCACAATCATTGGCACTAGGGTGGCATGCGATATGAGTACCGTCTATAGCGCCGATGGCATCGGAGAAGTATGGGTAGTATTTGGGGTTTTGAAGGATTTCGAGAGGTATCAGACTGTCTGCGCTGGGTAGCCAGACATATAATGAATAAATCGGGGGGGAGGAAAATGCGTTGAGAATATGTTTGAAATACCTTCAAAAATAAGCAAATTTGTCGCTAACCAGTGCTGGGGAATAACCTACTTTGATATCGTCTCATTGGAGCGCTGAAAGCGTTCACCAAGATGGCGAACAGAGAGACCTGTGACACATGCATACAAGAAGATGGCGAGCTGCTCCTCAAGCATGACGTATTTTGAACTCTTGCACCCTGAATCGCGAAGTAGATTCAACAGTACATAGAACACATGGCGCTGCACACCAAGTTCGCATCATATGTGATCTGGGTGTCCTGTGAGGAGTTCATTGACCCATGCCATTCCAGACAGGGCTGAAGTATGATAGGGCTGCTTGTCATAGTGAGTTTGTGAGTGATCTTGGAGTACTTGGCCAGCAGCATCAGCAATAGCCATCGCTACACGAGCAGCACCGTGGAACATATTGTCTATCCAGTGCAGCTCGTATACATCCAGCTGGTCAGAGTCCACCACATCAGCACAATTGGGATCTTCATCCACACTGTCATCGTGTTCCTCGATGACAGTGCCATCTTGGTCTAGTGGGTCTAGTGGATCGAGGTCAGCATTGAGGTCATTGGGATCCATGGTGTTGCACAACAATATCACGTATGGGCTCATCAATATCACTGTTATCAGCGTGACATCATTTTCGGTCTCCGACTATTTGGTCTTGTATGTGTTAAACTGGAATTTCGAAGTTGGTTGGCAAAAAAACATTGTCCGAACAGACCCTTAGGCTCTTCTGCAACTCTTCTATGATGCATTAATTCTGACGAGCTTTTTCAGCGAAACACTATGACCGAC
>NW_024538178.1:0-12260 GCF_016628075.1 Suillus paluster
GCTGATTCGGTACTGGACGGTGTGATGGACGGAGTACTTGACGTCGGACCGACGTCAAGCGTCTGGAACTGGAACTAGACACCTATCTTCCCATAATAATTAGTACAAGCGTTCCTTACACCTTCGACGTTTACCATCGTCAACGTCGACATCGCACTCTCGATAGTGCTGTGTATAGCTGTCCGTGTGCGAACGAATCTGTGCGCAAGTCAAGCACGGCTTCTCTAGCGTCAGCCCTTGACATAGTTGAATGTCGTCGCATAGGCAGGTCGCAGAGGAAACTGTTTGCGAATTACAGTCCGGTCTGAACGTGCTGGATTGAACGTGAACGGATCCGAGGCAAGCATGTATCTCTCCGGTATGAGGAATCTGAACTTCGACAAATCTGCGATGAAGACGGTGATGCGAACACGCACATTTCGCCCAAGCCGATGAGTGGAATTCCACCGAAAGGTTTGTCGTAGACACACTGCCATGCAGCTTTATTGCCATCGGCAATTCATCCCATATGATTGCACTTGCATTTCGAATGAGATCAGCTCGTGCGGAAAAGGGATGGATGTTGGAATGTAGGTCCGCGCTGTCTTCGGTTACAGGTATTCCGAACATAATGAGCAGTCCGTCCGCGTGTATATGCAGTTGCACACAGTGCACTGCTTCTGACGATGAGTAAGATAGCTACGTAGATGGGAAGAAGGCATGGACATACATCTACGCAATAAAGTTCTAACGTGGTTCTTCATCTAGAGTGGCGGTAACACGAGACAGGAAGATCACCAACGCCATCTTCTTAATCATAAGACACGGGTACAAAGCCATCCATTTCCAAACTTTTTTTCGGCTCCAAAGCATAACGAGTAGCATTTTGAATACCAACGACGCCGTGAAATGAGCATGCAGACGCCATCGTGGTAAAGCAGAGGAATACAGTTAGGAGAGAAACGTACGATTGCATGTAGAGTTCAGTAGCATGCAATTGCAAAAGGAGGAGTAGAGATAGAGCGCTCAAGCAATCGGACAGCATTTGGAGCTCATGTGGAGCACAGACAGCCTGAGAGTCACGCGAATTGGTTCCGCGGATCAAACGTTTTGTCCTTACATATATTAGAAAGAGGACAGGCGGGGCTTTTCTGTCCTCTTTACTAATTATTATGGGAAGTATAGGTGGAACTAGAAAAGTGCTGTAAAAACCTTGACAGCTGGTCCTCCCCAGCCAGACCAATCGAAGGATAGAAGGCAAAATTTGAATTGTCAGCGTTCGTCCGTGATTATGATTTCATTTAGATTTCATGCTGTTCAGTTTGCGCAATAGAAGACGACTGTCTCCTTCTATATGTCTGACTAGGGGAGACTAAGTTGTTGTAGGGTTGATGCTGATGGTCTATTGGTAGGCGGGCTTACGAACAGAAAACCGGTCATTGTAGCTAGCAGGACCTGCGTCGAGAATCACGCCAAGATTGAGAACGACGCCGATCGATCGTACACTAAGGTTCTAATTAGACCAAGTTTTGTGGGTCGCACTGAGTTACTTCTCGAGCTCCGAGTCGTAGAGATTACCAGTGGAGTTTTGAAGTTAACTCGGAGTGTTTCCCGATTTCCCCGCGCCAAGACGGCTTCTCTTCGCTACTTATCTGATCTGATTAGCTTCGCAGCCCAAGCACCAGGTCAAAGTCAAAGATCCAATTGGGCAATCTGCGATTCGGAAGCTGACTGATTTATACCATATACTGTAGTACGTATATACTTATCTACAACTCGCCTCTGCCAAACAATCGTGCACAGTATCTGCCGGAGTGTCGTACCCGGGATGCTGTGTGCACCACATCAGGAGGGCTGTAACAAGGTGTGTATCTACAAGCGCCAGTACAGTGCTGTTAAAACAAGAAGGAAAAAACTGGTGGAATGTATGTAGATCAGCGTGATTTATGACTTTTCGCATGCTTCCACAGAAATTCCATTGATATCGTCCCCACGTTGACGACGTACGTGATCAGCCAGAGCGCGGTGACAGTGCGGCAGACCATGCTTTGGGAGCAAAATCCTGTTACTAATATTGCTGGGGATGAACGACATGAGGGCCCAGAGAAAGCATTGAAGTACTGGACCTCACCAAATATTAAAAAATTGAAGGACAAACCAATGAATAACATGGGGGTGAATATTGACAATAGGTAGGACCAGACGAAGTAGCCCCCTGGCTTGAGTTGCTGATAATACTTGAGTTAGCTGGTGTAATCGATAGAGCGAGGATGATGCTTACTTCTTGAGTCAACTGCCAGTCCATGTGTTGCCAGCGTATCATGCTCAGGCCAGATGTCGAAATTGCGATCATGGATAGCATGAGTGACATCAAGAGCATGAGGTAGGGAACAGGTGACGTATAATCAAAGAATGGCACAGGAGAACCTGTGGTTATGAAAGCAACGCTTGTAGCGAGAAGAACACTTGCCTTTTAGAGGTATGTCAGCATAAACTTCAGCTCATATGGAGTCGGGTAGCTTACAGTGGTGATAGTATTGACCAGGATAGAACACGACCTAGCCCGAATGGTTTCGAATGCTTCGTCAGATTGCAGCGACTTCCAATCGTCCTCAAGATCGGGGCGCCCCAGTGCGAAAACACAGAGCACTCTCATTAAAAGGGGGATGTTACGAAGGGCTTCTGGGAAGAGATGCTCTTCTGGGAGTGCTCTTTGATCAGTTACAGTGATCCCATATAGTAATAGAGGGGGGAGCTTTTTCCAGTCAGGACAATCGCAAATTGCACTCACCATAGCTGGGGAGGGTAATATTTGGATTGGGGAGGACGATAGGTAATGATGAAGGGGGACAATAGGAATTTGGAGTCGACGAGAATGTCAACGCAGGAGAGGGAGTTGCTGCATTCATCATTTTGTATATGATTCAAAAAGGCGGTAAGATAGTTAGACTGCGAGAGGAAGAGGAAGAACAAAAAGGTACAGTATAGCCTGTGGAGGAGGTAATTTTCCCTCCCCCTTTTTATATGGAGGACCTCATCATGTCGCATGCATATGAAGGAAATCGTGGACTGAGACTGGTAAAAATAGAATGTACATGGTACATAGACGCTCATAATGGCATATTCGGGGGAACTAGATCCGTACACGACAGGGCTGCTCAATTCTAAAAGTTCGCGTTCAGTTGGGATCCGAGCACCACTAACCGTCGCCAAACCTTGTCCTAAACAGGACTTGTACCTAAACCTTACGGTGCGTAGCGCCAACACTTGGTGTAGTAAATTATCTGCAAGCAGTCTGAAAGTACGTCCTAAACCTCAGCAAGACTCCTAAACGTCGTCATTCCTAACCCTCAGCAGACCTGACCCTTATCTCAGCCTTGTTAAGTAGCAATGTACAATCAAGTGCCCATTTTTGAGTGAGAAATGATTATATTATATTCACGAACATACTACATATGATGTACTCTATGAAAAGAGTTAGAAAAAGGTTTAGGAATGTCAGGGTTAGGCCTGACGAGGGTTAGAAATGTAAATGACAAGGTTTAGTGAGGTTTGGGATGTGCTTTAAGACTGCTTGTATACACCAAGTGTTGGCGCTGCGCGCCGTAAGGTTTAGGTACAAGTCCCGTTTAGGACAAGGTTTGGTGACGCTTAGCGGTGCTTGAATCCAAGTGAACTCGAACTTTTAGAATTGAGCTGCCCTGACTCGACTAGCGCAGTGAAAACGCTAAGTACGTCGCATCGCCTCACGTAACTCCGATACGTGCCTCTCTCACGCCCTTCAAGTTGTTATGGTAAGGTGTCCCTATCGACCTCAAACTTAAGCTTTAATTTTGACACCCAAGCGTGCCGCAGCATCTCAACAGACTAGTCTTAAACTCCTTAACCGTTACTGAGTGGCAATTCATTCTGCCCGAGTATTTTCTGTATTTTATAAAGCTGTTCTTACAGAGCTATTGTACAGTATAGTTTCAGTGAGTCATTGACGTATCTAACTTCCGTCAAACGGTTTGTAAAGTTCCTGTCTTCAGTGACGAGAGCTTGTTGCGTCGTCGCTCCATACTGTTGTTCCTCTGTCGTTTATACATATGGCGCCTGCTCGAAATGGTTGTTTGTTTCTAAAGATTTTGACAAATAACGCCTTAGTGTCACACGTGACAGACGCGTTTGTCGTGTTCCCTAGGGATTTTAATTACTGGCACTTGTAAGACCAAACCAATTAATTCCGACTTGGCTTAGCCAATATGCCTCTCATCCGCATAGAATTGAGCGATTTCAAGTCATATCGGTGCGTTTATATATTTTGTCGAAAAAAAAAACCAATTGGTATATCTAATCACTTGTCTATTCGTCCCATTCCAGGGGCCACCAGGTTATCGGACCATTCAAGAACTTCACATCCGTTATCGGCCCAAATGGCGCTGGAAAATCCAATCTCATGGATGCAATCTCTTTCGTGCTCGGTGTAAAAAGTGCACAACTGCGCAGTAGCCAACTTAAAGATCTCGTCTACCGCGGGCGCAGGCTCGCCAAAGGCCCCTCCGATGCCTCTGAGACCACACAAGATCAGGAGGACAACGATGATAGCGATGGCGACGGTGAAGGTGAGGGCACAGCGAAGAAGGCATGGGTGCTTGCAGTGTTCCAGGATGAAAAGAGAAAGGAGTGGTTGTTCCAGCGAACGTGTGTGCTACCTGGTCTCACTTCTCTAACGCTTCTGACTGTGTTCTATCATGTAGAATATCGACCACCGGAGCATCCGAATACCGTCTCAATAACAAAGTTGTCACCTACTCCGCGTACAATGCCGCCCTGACGTCCCATAATATCCTCGTCAAAGCCAAGAACTTCCTCGTCTTCCAGGGTGATGTCGAGGCTGTCGCGTCTCAGTCTCCAAGAGAGCTTTCCCGCCTCATCGAACAAATTTCAGGCTCTCTGGAGCTCGCCCAAGAATATGAGAAAGCCAAAGAAGCTCAGGATCGCGCAACAGAGAACGCAACCTTCAACTTCACAAAGAGGAGAGGCATTGCAGGTGAGATAAAGCAGTATAAGGAACAAAAGGGCGAGGCAGAGCGATTTGAAAGTTTGTGTGACCAGAAGGTGCGCCTGCATTACCATTCGTTTCAATCCAATACTCATGCGCCTCTCTCTAGGACGACCTTATCTTGAAGCGCATCCTTTATAAACTATTCCACATCGAAGAGGCACTGGAAGCGAACGCGCGAGACATTCAGACAAAGTCTAGAGCACTCGCTGGCCTACGTGCAGAGCATGGAGAACACGATAGAGCTCTTGAGGATGCGCGCGCAGAGCAAGCAAGGGCTCGCACAGCTGTCGTACGAGATGAGAAGAAAGTCAAGAAGGCCGAAAAGGCGTTGGAAGCCAAGGTCAGCTGAGCTTATCTGACTCCCCAACCGACTCTAATGGGCTGCAGGAACCTGAGTTGGTGGAAGTCGACGCCCAGATCAAGCACTCGTCCCGAAAGCTGCAAAATTCCCAGAAGATGCAGGAGCAGGTCGGCAATGATGCTGAGCGTCAGCAAGCTAAGCTCGACTCACTCACACGAGACCTTGCAAATGCTCGACAGGCTGCAGACGAGGCTGCAGGTGAGCCATCTGTAGATCCATTGTCGTCCTTGGTCTCATACTTGTTATATCCAGAGGCTCAGAGACGTGCATCTCAAAATAATACATCCCTCAGCGAGACCAGTCTAGCCGAATATCGCTCACTGTGAGTTATACCCGTCAACATATATGTTTTAGTATTAACGCCACGCATAGAAAAGCATCCGCCAGCGTCCTTGCCGTTTCGGAGCGTCAAGCCCTGGAGACGCTCAGCCGAGACGAGAAGACGGCGTCCCGAACACTCACACAAGTGAGGGCCAAACATGAAGAGTTTGAGCGGAACAAAGAAAAACTTCAAGGCGACGAGAAAACCCAGCAAGCCAGCAAGTCAGAGGTATGCGTTTTTCAGAGTTCAACATGTCCTAGCTTTTTATTGTATTCTCAAAGCTCGAGCAAAAGCTCGCTACCCTCCAGGGGGATCACGCACGCTCAAAGCAAGAGTACGAAAACCAGCAAAGCGAACGGACGAGGATCAGGTATTTATTTGTTCTCTAAACAATTATCACGCATCGTTTCACCATTATTGCACAGCCGTCTCGAGACCGAGACGAACGAAAAGCTCGCAGATGTCTATCAGCGGTTGCTCCAAGCAGGCGTCGACAGGACCGAATCCGAACGCGAAGCAAAACTAAAGGAGACACTCTCAAGCCTGCAGCGCATATTCCCAGGTGTTCGAGGGCGCGTGGTTGACCTCTGCAAACCCACACAGCGCAAGTACGAGACAGCAGTATCCGTCATCCTGGGGCGCAACATTGATGCTGTCGTCGTGGATGAAGAGAAGACTGCTATTGAATGCATTGACGTGCGCTTCTTTGCCTTCTGTCATCGTCTTTTAAGCTAATTCCAAAACACGGTAGTATATGCGCACCCAGCGCGCCGGTCAAGCGACCTTCCTCCCCCTCGATACGATCAGTACGAAACCAATCAACGACAAGTTCCGCTCCTTCGCCAGAGGCGCGCGTCTCGCGGTCGACGTGATCCAGTATGAAGCTGCCGTGGAACGCGCAATGCACCATGCGTGTGGGAATGCGCTTGTATGTGACACGATGGACGTGGCACGGTATGTGTGTTGGGAGCGGGGGCAGGAGGTGAAAGGTAAGTTAATATTCGTTGCGGGGGTGGGATGCCGTGCTGAGAGTTGGGCAGCTGTTACATTGGAGGGCACCGTCATCCATAAGAGTGGGCTTATTACTGGTGGTCGAAGTACGCACGGGGGAGGGAAGAAGTGGGAGGAGAAGGACGTGCAAGGTATGCAGCTCACCTAGCATGATGCTCCCGCCCTCAATTATCTGCAGGTCTTACGCGTCTTCGCGACAGTCTCGTGGCACAGCTTCAGGAACTGAATCGCTCGAAACCGAGGGGTAAGGCAGATGAAAATGTCATCGCTGAAATTACACGACTAGAGAGTGCTATAACTATTGTACGAGACGATCTGGTGCGTTCTTGGGATGGTTGTCTGGTTTACAGCAGTCTTATCATTTCATCGGTGGTATCTAGAGCGCCTGCAGATCCCGGTACACCGGGATCAAAGAGGAGCTAAAACACGTCGACCGGGAACTCAAGAAGCTCTCTCCCGATCTAAAAAAGGTTCGCGCAACGTGGAGTAGACTCAGAGGAAACTGACCCGAGATACAGGCTCAAACTTCACACTCGAAACTATCCTCGCAAATCGCAGAACTCCAATCTGTGATCGACTCAGCCGAAGACGGCGTGTTCGCCTCATTTTGCGACGAGATCGGCGTCGAAAATGTTCGAGAGTATGAGGAACGTCAGTTGAAAGTGGCCGAGGAGGAGAGTCAGGCACGACTTAGGTTTGATCAGCAAGTTGCGAGGTTAACACACCAGTGAGTTTTCTTTCTCGCGCTTTCGAGGTTGAGGGACGAGATCGACATGTGCGTAGGTCTCAGTTCGAAGAGGAGCAGTTGAGGATGACACAATCGCGTCTGGCGACGCTGCGAAACGCGGCTGAAGATGAGCAGCGGAAGGTGGCGGAGCTGGAAGAAAAGAAGCGCACCATTCAAGTTGAGATTGCGGAGGCGCAAGAGGGCATCGCACAACTTCGAGAAACGCTGCAGGGTCTCAACGACGTGCTCGACGAGAAGAATAAGCATGTCGATCAAGCGAAAAAGACGCACGCGAAAGCTGCCAAGGTGCTTGACCAGGCTCTCAAGGAGATCGGTCTGAAGGTATGTTGGTTGTTCGTTTGGATGCGCTCGACCGCTTATGACACGTTCACTTAGAACGACGAGATTGAGAAGCTGGCACTGGAACGATCGGCGACCTACAGGAAATGTAGGCTTGAGGACATCAAACTACCTCTGTTGGAAGGGAATGTGAAGAATGTTCCGATGGAAGAGGTGAGACCGTCCTTTTGGGCAGATCAAACATGCATTGATGTCCATTTCTGTGTAGAACCTGCGAGAGGAGGTAGCTATGGATGTTGACGATGACGATGGTACCCAACGACCACGACAAGTCCATGATTATGGGATCGAGGTTGACTTTGACTCCTTGACTGAGGAGGAGCGTGCGGTACGTGATTTTTGACGGAACAGAATTGTATCTCACTTCTATTGTAGGACAACTCTCCTGAGACCGCCGCCGAGTTCGATGCTCAAATTGCGAAACTCAACGGAGAGATTGAGAGAATGGCACCCAACTTGAAGGCTATTGAAAAGTATGTCAACTCCCGCTCTGCAATTGTTTGATGGTGACTGTCGGACAGGCTAGATGATGTCGAGGCCAAGCTCGCAGACACGGAGAAAGAAGCTGATAAAGCACGGAAAGACTCAAAAAATGCACGTGATCAGTTCAACGACGTCAAGAGAAGAAGGTACGCGAATAGTATCGACTGTACTTCCATTCTCATCACATTAATCAGATGCGAGTTATTCAATAAGGCGTACAATCATATTTCGGATTGTATCGATCAGGTGTACAAAGACCTCACGAAGGGGAAAGCGTCGCCGATGGGAGGCGTCGCATATCTTAGTTTGGAGGACAGTGAGGTAAGTCTTTCGCCTTGTGAGTCCAGGAAGTCTTCACTTACATTGCTAATCACAGGAACCTTATAACGCTGGTATCAAATACCATGCCATGCCACCGATGAAACGATTCCGCGACATGGAACAACTCTCGGGTGGGGAAAAGACCGTGGCCGCTCTGGCTCTTCTCTTCGCTATACACAGGTTTGTTTATTTTTATCTTTCCCCCTGAAAACCTCTGTTCTCACTATGGCTCAAGTTACCAACCTGCACCATTCTTCGTCCTTGATGAAGTAGACGCTGCTCTGGACAATACTAACGTTGCCAAGATCGCCAACTATATCCGGAGCCAGGCGTCCGACTCCTTCCAGTTCATCGTCATCAGCTTGAAGGGTTCATTGTATGAGCGTGGTAACTCCCTTGTCGGAATCTACCGTGATCAAGATGTGAACAGCTCTCGCACGCTGACGTTGGATGTAAGTTATTGGTATTCGGGTGCGCCGGATCAAGTACTCACAGACCCACAGCTTACCCAATACGATGAATAGCGGAGCTTGTTGTCAGATCCTCTGTTTTCATTGCTATTTTGCTATCGTGAGCTGCATGTGTTTTACCTCTGAATTTTTATTGGCCGCATTTGGGCGAACCATATAGCCTTGTAATTTTGATCCGACAACTACTTGTTTGTGACGTCTTTGCTACAGCAATACTGATAACCAAGGTGAGCGATCACGTTATGTATCTCTGTGTTCCCCTATGGCAGCACTGCTTATAGATAGCGGGACTTGAAGTATATTTATACAGCCTCCTACATCATCCCCTGATATTCGCCGCAGTATCTGGGGCGATTTCCACTGATTACAGACTTGTGCTTCACGTTCTTGCGGGTTCGAGCCGTAGCAGACATATAGAATTTGCTGCTCGACAGTTGAACTGAGTGCCTTTCTTGCCTGCGCGCTAGACCGTCAGCTGACGGCGCGAATTCTCATCCAGGTGTAACACACAATTGAACTTCTTGCCTGGCAAGCAAGGCTTCTGCCGACGGCAGTCGGCGCTTCGAAGGCGATTTGTATTGGCCGTGACCACAGGTGGCCACTCGCCTCACAACCACTGTTTCTTTGAGGTGTTGAGGTGGAAATAGCCTTGCGAAGCCATTTCAAATACGACTCCCGATTCTGAGATGCTGAGTCTTTCGATACATACAGTCACGTAAACCCATGGGACCGGTTCTGGGCCTATGAGGGAGGTGACGCCGTCGGATCAGAGATCGATGCGACGCGCCTTAGCACTAAGTACTGTGATCCTCATGGCACAGTCTTCAAAACGCCGATTTGGCGACAATGTTGAAAATATCACACCGTACACCCCGACAGAGCACTCGGCGAAATGCATACGTCGCACCGTTCTCAAACTCACACCATACTGCTCGTCCTGCGAGGAGGAGCAGGTGACTAACATCCAAGAAAGGCTGTTTGTCAAAAATGATTCTCAATGAAGTTCTACTTACTTATCAGAGTTGTTATGGTTCGAACAGGTTCGCGACGGTTCACATAACTTGCTCAAGCCCCGACCATGAACCTGTCCGATGCTTGACTGGCTTTGGAGCAGTCACGTGACCTCTAGCCAGTCTAGAACCGAACCTAGACTGCACTGCTGCACTGCACCAACAGTGCGGTTCAGAACCGCACCCGGCAACTTTTGTCGAACGTTTTTACTTTACACCGATTTACGGCCACGTGACGCGTTCACGTGACTTTCGGGTTCCGCCGGATTTCCTCCCCTTTGGTTGAAACACGAGTCCATACCTGTCCACACCCGTTGTGCCTTCGGCACAGGAAGCAAGCAGGGCACGAAGTGCTCTGCTGGGGGCACCTTTGGTGCCTTGCTTCACTGTGTCTACATATTATTTACTTGTATCAAATCAATAATGACTTACATCTTACATTACAAAATACTATATACTTTTGTTTTAGTTGAGAGAAAATAGGAAAACAGGAGAATTTTTGGGGAAGGGCAAGAGTCAACAGCAAGACACAAACAGTGAGACTGAAGTTTACCTGGGACACTGGGACCAGCCAGAGCGCAGTGACGGCGCGGGCAGATCATGCTTTGGGAGCCAAAGCCTGCTATCAACATCTCTGTGGATGAAATATATGAGGGCCCAGAAAAAGCCAACAAATTACTATGAAGCAACTCACCAAATATAAAACAATTCAGGGACCAGCCGACAAAGAATATAGGCGTGACGATGGACAACAGGTAGGACAAGACGAAAGTAGCCGCCTTGTTGGAGTCTGAGGAAACTTGGGTCAGTGTGTGTAATCAGTAGAGGGAGAATAATGCTTACTTCTCGAGCCAACTGCCGGTCGGGTGTAGCCAGCGCATCATGCTAAAGCCAGATCTCAACATTGCGAACATGGCCAGCATGTGCGATATGAAGAGCAGGTGATAGGGAGCAGGTGATGTATAATCAAAGAATGGCACAGAAGAAACCTGTGGTAACGAAAGCACCGGGTGCAGACCTTGGTGATAGTACATGGCTATGCCGCATCTCATGTTTTTAAGTCAGAATAGAATGGCAAGTGTGTTAATTCATCCACCTTCACCCAATGGCTGCATTTCATTCCACGGAGGTGCGCTTTGAAATCACAGAGATTTGCTGTATGACTGACCTGCACTGGGCTTTCAAGTTACATGGAACTACTCAAAGAGCACTTGCCGAAGAGCATCCCCTCCCTGAAGCCCTTCGCGACATGTCTCTTTTAATGAGAGTACTTTGTTTTTTCGCATTGGGGCACCCCGATCTTGAAGACCATTGGAAGTCACTGCAATCCGATGAAGCATTCGAAACCGTTAGGACTAGGTTGTGCTCTATCCTTTCCAACACTATTACCGCAGTAAGCTATCCAACTCCCGAGTTGAAGCACATACTGACAGACTCCCACCCAATAGGCAAGTGTTCTTCTCGCTACAAGCGGTGCTTTCGTTACCACAGGTTCTTCTGTGCCATTCTTTGATTATACATCACCTGCTCCCTATCACCTGCTCTTCATATCGCACATGCTGGCCATGTTCGCAATGTTGAGATCGGCTTTAGCATGATGCGCTGGACACACCGACCGGCAGTTGGCTCGAGAAGTAAGCATTATTCTCCCTCTACTGATTACACCAGCTGACCCAAGTTTCCTCAGAGACTCCAACAAGGCGGCTACTTCGTCTTGTCCTACCTGTTGTCCATCGTCACGCCTATGTTCTTTGTCGGCTGGTCCCTGAATTGTTTTATATTTGGTGAGTTGCTTCAGTAATTTGTTGCTTCTTCTGGGCCCTATATATTTCATCCACAGCGATGTTGATAGCAGGCTTTGGCTCCCAAAGCATGATCTGCCGCGCCGTCGCTGCACTCTGGCTGGTCGTGTATCTCGTCAACATGGGGACGATATTGATGGAACTTATGTGGAAGTATGCGAAAGACTTCTGATCTACATGCTGGGGTGTACGACACTGGCAGAAATGTACTATTAAAATGTGGAACAAATATGTATGCGGTATGCAGTATGCAGTATCTCAATCATTTCATTGAATTCCAAGGGGATAGGCGGACCATAGGTTTATGTTTTGCCACCCTTTTTCCCATTATCAAAACAGAATGACCGTCTCCCTTCTACTGATTTGC
>NW_024538179.1:0-12243 GCF_016628075.1 Suillus paluster
AGATGCTTGGCTTCCTCATCTGAGGTTCCCAAACTGCAAACCTCTCGTTGACGATTGAAAAAGCGCAAGCACAGGAATTCTTCACAAAGTCACAGCACCCCTCCCGTGGGTACTAGTTACTCCAACTGGGGAAGAGACAGAGGTTGAACCCGGACTTGGACTCAAGCCACTCTTATGGCTGAAGCCGGGTTGATTGTATGTTCCGCTTGGTGACTGGCGTTTCATCGCTTGGCTCTGATTATGCACCACACTACATACATTTGGATACCCACTTATCATGATCAGTTATGCTCGCAATAAATTAGGATAAACGATTGATCCTGATGCTCACTTGGGGCACTTCAGCGGAGCACTCACGACTTTGAGGCTATATCACGGACATTTGATTGCTTTATCTGTCAGCTAGTTCAGGCGTATGACGGTCCAAAGCCCACTTTAATAAATTGCGCGATACACAACGACTGAGTGCGCGATACTGCAATGTGTTGGGTAGCTACTGCTAGTATTGAATTGCACGGCCGAAATCTTCGAAGTTGGGCTCGACAATCAGCAATCTTGCCAGATCATTAGCTGTATGAGTGATGAGTTTTCGCTCGTGCTCGAAAGCACTTTGACCTTTCACAATGAATAACACGGCTCTCCAACAGTCCAAGTTTATCTCTCCAATGTCGAGTTTCTCGAACCGTTCAACAGCATCCTTGTAAGGTTGTGGGTTTCGTCCGTCCAGTAAAACTGACCCATTCCGTTCCACCACAGCTGCTTCCTGTTCGATGCGGAGAGGGAAGGATGACTGCATGCGGACGTCTCCTTCGATATTATGAAGGAGAGGTCTTGTAGGTAGGTTGACAACATTTGATGGAGGTAAAAGGTGAACGCAATGCGCTGCGTTGTTTGAGTCGTATTTCCAAATATGTCCATTACAATGACTTTGATGACTTTGGTGACGTTGATGACTTTGGTGACTTTGATGACGTTGATGACTTTGATGACTTTGGTGACCGACTTTGACCTACGTTGATGACTTTGATGACTTTGGTGACCGACTTTGACCTACGTTGATGACTTTGATGACTTTGATGACGTTGGTGACTTTGGGGACATCATATATTGGAACATGCTAAATACAAGCTAATTTAAACACCAGTAGTAATGAACTCTACGCCGGCGTCCTTCCAAACGGAGTCATGACAGAAATGAGCAATGGAAATACGTTGACCTCCATCAAACGACTCGATCTCGTGAGCGAACATGGCTCCGCGAATAAAGACACAAGCCCCAGGACCATACCACATTCTAAGCCCCAGCTTCCGGACACGCAAATTACCACCCTTGAACGATCCAAGTGTGAAAAGGGGAGTCCACGCAAGGCGGGGGTCTCGGCGATCGACGTGATTGGGGGTCTGTCGGTTGTAAATAACCGAACGGCCTTGGAATGAAGATGGGTCGATGCTTGCTCGGGATCGGACGTGGGCGTAGCGTTCCATAAGGGCATTGCGCAGTTCGCAGTGGGATTTATAGGCGTCTGGGTCGAGGGCTTTGAGGACCTCGTTGAGGCGATGGGACGCCAGAGAAAGTTGATGGGTTAGCTCCTCGCAGGCAGAGAAGCGAACCGAAGACCCAAGCTGCGCCTTTGACAGGATTGACTGGCTTTTCTTGGAAGGTTACAGTTCAACTGGAAATTTACATAACTTTAAATCTTGGCACTGTTGGCAGCGTTGCCTAATTAGTGCCCCTTATGCAATCCCTTGGGCATATAAATCTTCTTCGATTGTCAAGATACCGACACAAGTCTTTTGTCCCTCTCCCGCCTCGGCCATTGTGGCCGACTTGAGAGGAGCATTTTGCGGACCGCTCCGCGGCAATTGTTGCCCAGGGAGAGGAAAGCGCTTTGCTGCAAACTTCTGAGATATCCGCGAGCTCTCACTTTACTGTCAATCTGGGCATTGCATAGTTGGTCCATTGATCAGTTTGCAGACCCATGCAACTTTCACAGATCTCAATAAAGGTTTCATTTGCTGATGGAGTGGGATGAGTTTCGCATCCCCAAACACAAGGTTCTGGCGGAGGTTAGGTTGGAAGATCATGGCCTGGGCGTGAACATGCCAGAGCTGCAGCGCAACTCGCTTCATTCTTTGTTGCCATGTAGCATAGCTGGGAGGTGAATCTGAAGTCAGGGTCGACTGAGAGGGTGGACGACGAGGGATCTGTTGTACGAGCATCGAGGAACTCTCTTGATGTTGGTGTAATCTGGTGGGATTTTCTTATAAGGTTGAACTGCTGCGCAACTAGCGCTACTCCTTCTGGAGCGATGGTGGAATAAGAAAATAAGAAACTCAGGATGTCACTCGCGTGTGAATAGTGAGCATATGCGAGCCGAGAAGTCAGAGAGCGTTTTGACATCTGCTTCAAGATTACAACGAGAGAATGGACGGCGTGGGGCACGAGAGTCAAACGTTGACGTTCGACGGAGGTTAGCTGAAACGTTGGCGTTAGACGGAGACTTGCTGAGATGTACAGTGCATAGGAGAAATCAAACGTTGACGTTCGATAGCGGTTTCTGAGATGTATGGACAAACGTTGGCATTCGACCATACTTGGGAGAAATCAAACGTCGACGTTCGATGGCGGTTTCTAAGATGCATGGACAAACGTTGACGTTCGATAGCGGTTTGTTGAGACGCAGTGTGCATAGGAGAAATCAAACGTTAACGTCCGATGGCGGTTTCTGAGACGTATGGACAAACGTTGGCGTTCGACCATACTCAGGAGAAATCAAACATTGACGTTCGATAGCGGTTTGTTGAGACGCAGTGTGCATGGGAGAAATCAAACGTTGACGTTCGATAGCGGTTTCTGAGATGTATGGACAAACGTTGGCGTTCGACCATACTTGGAGGAATCAAACGTTGACGTTCGATAGCGGTTTCTGAGACGAATGGACAAACGTTGGCGTTCGACCATACTCAGGAGAAATCAAGCGTGACGTTCGACAGCAGTTTGTTGAGATGTAGAACCAAATTTTAGTTAGGGATAACTCGAGGTCAGAAAGAATGGTCGCATGCAAAAATTTGCCTCGAAATTACGAAGCAAAGGTCTCTTGGATGAGGTGATGGGTGTAGGGGAAAAAGAGGTGGACTGTGGCAGCGTGACTACGTAATATTATCTGTCATGCCACGTTTGGCTTTTATATGATGTCATAACAGCATCCACATACCTGCGAGTACATAGAACCTCCGAACTCGTTGTTGTTGTAGTTGTCGGAAACTGACAAGCGTTGACACTCGTCATCATCGTGAGTAATGGGAAAGGAGTTGTGGGTGTTTGGTCCAGCGATTACGGGAAGCCCTCGTTAGCCAACCATGACGATTATGTGAGCAAACGACGTTGTGGACACACTTGGTGGCGTCACTTGGAAAGAACGTCACTGCGGAAACGAGAAAATAACTCCACCCTAATCCGAGCGACTTTCCACGTATAACCCGACGTAGGAAGTACGAAGTACCTTTTCCAGACTCAAATTCGACCTGGCGAATTTTTCAACGTTATGGACCTTTGAGATCAATTAAACAGACCCAAACCGTACCATCAGGTTAGATCAAACACGTCTAATCAGACCAAATACCAACGCTCGTTTTAGCACCTATAACTCTAGCCAAACTCGCCCTCTTGAAAGACAATTCATACACAACCCGACGTTCGAGTTAGCGTCAAGCGTTTCTAGATGAATACACTCGTTTTTTCGCTAAGCCCCTGACCACAGCCAACATGCATTTGCAACCACATAACATCCTTCAGCTGCAGCTGCCTTCGGGCACTCGAAAATTCGCCTTTACCTCTGAATCCAATGAACCAGGACCCATAGTAAGTTTTTTTCTAGTACGGTCAGCTAAACTAAGTTTATATATGTCTGTAGACCGTTGAAATGACCATCGGACATCCACCCAAACGAGTACCTGCACCTGTTGACGATAGCGAGACGGAACCAGAGTCCGAGCCAGAGCTAGAGGCTGCGACCAAAGTCCAACCTTTCTCGGATGCAAGTCTCCCCTCGGTCTATTTTATATTTGAACTAACATGCATCTTACAGAATTTGACTACACCCAAAGCTGTGAGTGCACAGGCTGTCAAGACGAAGGACACGGAGGGTGTAAAAAGAAATTGATGGGTTAAAGTCTTCACGTCCGAGGTAAGTGCTTCATCAGCAATGGAGTGTTGTGTGTTAACCGGTAGAGTTTGCTGGTTGCTCTCTTCCAGCTTCGCTACCGCCGAGACAAGTTTCGCAACCATAGCGTTAAGATTCTGCAATTGTTCATCATGCGTATGGGAGCCATGCTGGTATGGACCACACCATCACCAGATCTTCGTCGCCAAGGGCCGTGTTTGTATGGTGGTGGACAGCAGCAGACACCCGCGCCGCTTAGTATGAGATCTGGCGGCCATAGTTGTTCTCCGGACGACTATCAGCAACAACCCTATCTGGATAGTCGTCCGGAGAACAACTATGGCCGCCAGATCTCATACTAAGCGGCGCGGGTGTCTGCTGCTGTCCACCACCATACAAACACGGCCCTTGGCGACGAAGATCTGGTGATGGTGTAGGAAATCCCTGGCGACCGAGGTCTGACGACGGTGTAGGAAATCTCTGCAGGTGACCAAGGTCTGGTGAAGGGGTAGGGAATCCCTGACTGCTTGCGAACAAATCATCATGCTGCAGTGGGCTATTTCCGACGCCGTGGAGCGGGGACAAATGTGGAATGGAGTGTAATTGAGCGCGGTATGCATCTGTCATTTGCTGCTGGTTATCTTGCTCAACTCCTGCAGCACTTTGGCCTGGGTTGACTGGAGCACCACTCGGACGTCGTTGAGAGGTCTGATTTGCATACATGGGGGGCAGGAACGAGGGGAATGAGGGAACAAAGTATCCAGGCTACCCCATCATCGAGCAGCGCGGATCCCTAGAAGCACCAGGAACATTTGTTGCCTACTATCTCGAGTTTAATCAGACCTGGCTTAGCTTGTATTCGAACATAAAACGGACTCGCGAATCATATTATGCAGATCATTAACAAGTCGGGTTAGCTACTAGAAGTACTAAACCACCCTTGCACATCACTTCTGTCCCGCCTCGTGTTTCGGTCCGAAAGGCTCACCTTTCCCTCACATAACCGGAAGGATTAAGTCATTGTGCTATCCTCCAGTTATAGTCCGCATATAGATGCTAACTCTACTTCAACCCGATCGAGTTATTTTCTCGTTTCCGCAGTGCGTGTTATAGGAAAAGAATACAACCAACCAAAGTCAAAGCATTTTTGTTTAGACAGGCCAACAAAAGGCAGTTTAAAGCCTGCAACCAGCCTCAGCGCCCTTACAAACTGGCTACATTCCTGTGTCATTTGGACGGTGAGAATGGGGTCAAAACTGTGGGTGTCATGTTCATTGTGGATATGCGACAGAAGGATGTTGTAACCCTCTGGACCCGTTTTTGATGGGATTGCTGATAGCGTGATGGTATAACAAGTTCGACATCACAGGCGACCCAGGAAAGGCTTCACGTCCAAAACGCTCCCCTAAGTCTGGTATGGTCCTGTTGGCCCCATGTCTCAGGGCGCAACTGACAGCATGATGATATAACAAGTTTGACATCACAGGCGACCCAGGAAAGGCTTCACGTCCGAAGCGCTCCCCTAAGTCTGGTATGGTCCTGTTGGCCCCATGTCTCAGGGCGCAACTGACAGCATGATGATATAACAAGTTTGACATCACAGGCGACCCAGGAAAGGCTTCACATCCAAAGCGCTCCCCTAAGTCTGGTATGGTACTGTTGGCCCCATGTCTCAGGGCGCAACTGACAGCGTGATGGCATAACAAGTTTGACATCACAGGCGACCCAGGAAAGGCTTCACATCCAAAGCGCTCCTCTAAGTCTGGTATGGTCCTGTTGGCCCCATGTCTCAGGGCGCAACTGACAGCATGATGATATAACAAGTTTGACATCACAGGCGACCCAGGAAAGGCTTCACGTCCGAAGCGCTCCTCTAAGTCTGGTATGGTCCTGTTGGCCCCATGTCTCAGGGCGCAACTGACAGCGAGATGGTATAACAAGTTTGACATCACAGGCGACCCAGGAAAGGCTTCACGTCCGAAGCGCTCCCCTAAGTCTGGTATGGTACTGTTGGCCCCATGTCTCAGGGCGCAACTGACAGCGTGATGGCATAACAAGTTTGACATCACAGGCGACCCAGGAAAGGCTTCACGTCCGAAGCGCTCCCCTAAGTCTGGTATGGTCCTGTCGGCCCCATATCTCAGGACACGACGGAGCGGACGATGGCGTGGGAGGTAAAAGAGTGGATATATACCTCTATTCAAACTCAGATTCAATCATAAGCATGTTTAAAGCTCCGTTTGAATAACTGCACACGGTTGTCGCGAACATTTCCCAATTTACTATATCGCACTGCTATGAAACTGAAAAGCGGAAGTGTAGTATAGAGTAATTTATGCGAGAGGTCCGGTGTTGAAACCCAGAAAGGACCGGTTCTAACTACATCTCCGGAAGACGACGGAAATATAGGCAAAAATATTCACGTTTAGATTTTCGATGCTGTTGAGCGGTGTCATATGTGTTCCACCTGGGTTTCCCAACAAGTAAGCCTTACTATAGTGGTTAGTTACATGCTGTACTGACTATTATTAGGCTTGGTTGCAGTAATACTCAACACCAGCGTTAAATACTGTCCCAAATCACCAAATTCCTTGCCAAAGCTTGAGACTTTTGGCTGAATTAGGTAAGCTACATAAGCAACGCTTCCCGGCCGCTTCTGCACGTTGCCGAAACATCATGCTCGCTGTGGGCAACAGTGAGCTCCAGTATAACTTCATTTTTATGTATTTTTTCGTAGTTTCTTTTGCTATACCATTGAATATATCATTAAATGAGGTCATTATCGCATTTTTGGACCAAGGGATGTCTACACTAAGTGTACATGAGGTATATGAAGGGTAGGGGGACATGGTGGTTCCTACACCTCATCCAGAGGCCGCAGTACAATTATCCCCGGTCGAAAATATATCAATTAACCTTATAAACATTCCTATATAGTAAAAAATGCGATATAAAATATCCTGGGAGCTGAATGGTGCGTTCCAAGAGGGAAATGGGAGGGAGGGGAGGGGAGGGGAGGGGAGGAGTGAACCTACATGTACCAAATCATCAATATATTGTTGATAGATGTCCTGTAAACATACTTATGCCAGCGGAAAGTCAATGGGGGCTCCAGGGTAGCAAAAATGCGACCACAGCAAGGGGGCTAACTAGGGGTCACACAGAACTTCAGATGACTACTCACCAGTAAAAGGAGAACCCAAGCGTTGTTCAGGTAGTGTATGTGGGTTATATAAGAGTCGCTTGAGACACTGTAATTGTCGAGAAAATAATTACCTGAGGAACAGGGAGGAAGGCAACAAAAACATGAAAAATAAATAGGAGACTTACCAGAGCATCCAATGCGATATACTAGTACCCTATACCCTATATTGTGTCTGACGTGTACCTAAGCGACTGAGAACAGCTGTAAGTGCCGGGATGGGGAGTAGAGCAGGTTAGAAACAAATATCGCCAAAAATGTGACCCCTGAGATCCATCAAGTCAGGGAGGTGCCCAGGATGTGCACCAAAGGCATGGAGGTCACAACATGACGAAGGGTGTCCTAAAAAATTAGTATAGTAAAGGGTAATGGTTGTGGAAAAGAGTAGGGTGAGTTATGAAGAAATGCTGAAGAGGGGGGGAAAGACTCACATTGTTGCCAGAGAGGTCCTAAGTATTTATATTGACCAAGAAGTGTCTTAGGAATGTAGAATACACCTAGAAACATTAGCACAGCAAGCTTTGAGACATACCGGTGAGTTGTGGTTGAGTTAGAGTGAAAACGAGTGATTTTCACTACATATACATCTTTGCCCGCCATTTTCCATCTAACTCAACCACAACTCAATGGTATGTCTTCAAACTTGCTGTGCTAATGTTTATAAATATTTTCTACTCTCCCGGTACGCCTCTGGGTAAATATACACACTATAGGGCCTCTCTAGTGGCAAGGTAAACGATCCCCCCTCTCCCCAACATTTTTCTTGATAACTCGCCCTACCTTTATCCGGAGCTCTCCCTTCTTATTCTACTACCATTATAGGTTACACCTTGTCATATTATGACAATCCTGCCATTGGTACATATGCTGGGCACCTCCCTGACTTGGTAAGTCTCCATGCTTCGCATTTTTGGTGATTTTTGTCCTAACACGTCCTCCTCTTCATCCCTACCACTCAAATGACTTTCAGTTACTTAGATACACGTCTTATACCATTTAGTGCTCTAGTATTTTGCTCTGGACGCTCTGGTAAGTCTCCTCTTTATTTTTCCTGTTTTCTGTTGTCCCCCCTGCCATGTCCCTGCTAATCAACTTCTCAGCCACTACAGTATCTCATATGACTTATGATGGCGCCAGAATACAATGCCTGAACACTTCTTGGGTGCCCTGTCTATCGGTGAGTAATTATCTTAAGTTCTGTGACACCTACAGTAGTCCCTTTGGTTTTGGCCGCATTTTTGTTATCCTGGTGCACCCATTTACTTACACCTTGCTTATTTATGTTAATAGGACATATATAATCAATGTATAAATGCCCAGGACCATGTAGTCTTCGGCCTCCTGCCCTCTCCTTCCCCCATTTCACCCCTCAGCATGTCCTCCCCAGCATCCAGGTAACTTTATTTCGCATTTTTGACCAGGGAGTGATGCTCTAGGTCCTCTGGATGAAGGTGGAGGAGCTATAGTACCTGAGTTGCCCTCATACATATATATACACTCATTTTGCTTGTCATATTATGGTTAAAAATGTGAATTCCGTGTTATTAAGTGTATTATAATATAGTACAGTGAAAAAACTACAAGAAAAGGCATTGGAATGAAGTTATACTGGAGCTCACTGTTGCCCACAGCGAGCACGATGTTTCGGCAACGTGCAGAAGCGGCCGGGAAGCGTTGCTTATGTAGCTTACCTAATTCAGCTAAAAGCCTCAAGCCTTGGCAAGGAATTTGGTGATTTGGGACAGTATTTAACGCTGGTGTTAAGTATTACTGCAACCAAGCCTAATAATAGTCAGTACAGCATGTAACTAACCACTATAGTAAGGCTTACTTCAAGGTTGGGAAACCCAGGTGATAAGTATCTCAAAAGTATGCCGAACTCATGCCGAAGCATGCTAAGTAGAGTGAAGAATTTGGTACAACAAAGTTAAAGTAGATTAAGAGCATGAATGTGTATTAATGTGTTGATGGAAGTGCATGACAATCAAACTCCTCCGTAATGGATTGCGGGAGAACACGATGGTCACGATATTTTTTGATCGCCCACGCTGCTTGCATGCCATCCAAGCCTTTCTGTGCTCTGAGCCCGCGCTATTGCCAGGTTGTCTCTTGAGCGTTTCTGCTTGTGTGTTCTGTTGCCCATGGATCTTTTAGGCGGGAGGATGGCAACGGCTTCGCAGCACATTGTGCAGAGTATCATTCGTAGTACTTTGCCGCCAACAGCTGCTTTCAATAATCTAAGAAACTGGAATTAAAAGTTTTCCACTTCACTTCTCTGCATTTTGAAAAACATAAAATGTTCGCAATATTATTACCGAGGTAAGTGAGTACGCGATTGACGCAGAAGGCGCCTGATCAATAGTAATTACATTTTTTGTCTTTTGTCGCTCTTTCATCATGTTTGTCACGTGACGTTCGTCGAATCCACAAGACTGCTACCTTAGGTCAGATGGTCTGGGATATGAACTTGGAGGATTTGTCAAGATCCCCAAAACTGGGTGAATGAGTGCGATCTCTGAATCTCCAGTTTATGGAGCTTGAATTTGAAGGACTTTCCAGCTTTCACAATACAGGCAGTTTGCTGGATCTTGATGGCCATTCTTTGTTTTTCCTAGTGGAGACCTTCAATATGAAGGTAAGCCTCTGGATAGGGGCGACTGCTAAGACTTGCTCCTAAACAAACGGTCTCCCCCTCTTGGCAAGTTGGGAGCAAGTTTTTTTTTTTCTTTTTGGTGGTTGACCTTTTTATTGGGAGTATGTTTTTTTTTGGGGTCTTTTTTCGCCCCCCCCGCCCCCCTTTTTTTTTTTGGCAGTCGCCCCCTTTATGGAAGCAAGCCTTCCTCCACATTTTTTGGTGGTCGCCCCTTTTGTGGGAGCAACAATGTGGAGGAAGGCTTTCCTCCATAAAAGGGGCGACCAATCTTCCTCCACATTTTTGGCAGTTGCCCCTGTTATGGGAGCAACAATGTGGAGGCAGGCTTTCCTCCATATTGATGGCTGGAGGCTTCCCAAGATGCAATACTGGCAGTATGAAGGTAAGCCTCTGCATAGGAGCGACTGCTAAGACTTGCTCCCAAACAATCCGCCTCTACTCCAGACTTTGTCCGTAGTAGTCTTACTCTAGTTTCTCCTTCAACCTCCAGAAGTCCGGCGGACTTGTCCTTAGTTCCGCCGGCGAACTGGTCTGGACTTTACCAGCCCTCCGTTCTAATCTTCGGAAATTAGGGGCACATACTCTGGTAAGGGGCACAGCGCACGAGCTGAAGCCAAGCCCTTTGGATTTGACCCCCTTTGAGCATGGTTCTTAACTGGGACGGAACCGGAAGGACATGAAAATTCTATATAAACTATAAACTTCATGGCTCCGCACGCCCAATTAGCATGAAGTCCGATATCATTCGGAAATGCTCTCGACATGATGCACAAGCACAACTCTCTTCCCTCACCAAACTCCTGAATGCCAACACACCAGGTACACCATCCGAAACCCCATCTCAGACTCAAACACCATCTGCGTCCCCTTCTTAACAGGGATGTCCACACTGCCTTGACCAAGAAGCACCAGCGCTGGTCATGTGTTGGAAGTCGCCCTCTTTTTGGGAGTAACAACGTGGAGGAAGGCCAAACAATGTGGAAGAGGGCCTTCCTTCATATTGATGACTGGAGGCTCCAAGTTGCAATACTGGTAGTATGAAGGTAGGCCTCCGGACTTCTTCGGACTTTACCAGACTTCCGTTCTGATCTTTGGAAATTAGGGGCACATACTCTGGTAAGGGGCGCAGCGCACAAGTTGAAGCCAAGCCCTTTGGATTTGACCCCCTTTGAGCATGGTTCTTAACAGGGACATCCACGCTGCCTTGACCAAGAAGCATCAATGCTGGTCATGCTTTGGCAGTCGCCCTCTTCATGGGAGCAACAATGTGGAGGAAGGTTAAACAATTTGGAAGAGGGCCTTCCTCCATATTGATGGCTAGAAACTTCACAATGCGCAATACTGACAGCATGAAGGTAAGCCTCTGCATAGGAGCAACTGCTAAGGCTGGCTCCAAAACCAAGGGGCGAGAATTTCTGCACCTACTTTGTTGTATGTCAAATTGTCTACAAATCTATAATGGCCCCAGGAGTGATATTAAGGAAGTTTCAATAAATGCCAGCGAGTCAAGTTAAAGCAGAGAAAAACATAATGCAAGTTTGACCATCTAGTCAGAAATGTCACCACTTCCAAGTCCTTCAATTCCCCCACAAGTGGATACGTCAGTTTCGCCATGAGTTGATGGGTCATGTTGCTTGTTATCGCCGTCACCTTCAAGTTCATCTTGAAGTCGATCCCCCTGAGGTCCAGATCCAGGAGGATCTGCAGCATTATATGTGGCTAACCAGTTCATGCTAATCATGAGAGGATAATCTACAGGAAAACCTGGTGATAACTAAAGAGAAGTCTGTAACTTCCGGCACAATTCCAGCAGTGGGTATGTGACAGATAATGTTGCAATATTCCGGTGCATTTTCACACTTCTCCCATCGTCTCTGTGGCAATTGCAATGGGATATAATGATATTGACCATTATGATTTACAGGGGATTACGATGTATGGATATGAACTACACGATTCTAACTCGCAAGTCCAACGAGTTGTGACCCGATTTGGTTTGGAAGGATCAAGTTGAAACGAATTTGGTCAATTTCGATCGGGTAGCCGAAGTAAGCGTGCATAAAAAGGTAACCTCACCTTCCTGTCTTCTCCCTCCTTTGAAACCAACTATGGAGCCAGGTCCCGATCAGCTACCCACGCCCTCATCTTTGAATCGGGATACTGTGAAGCCGGAGCCGGAAAGTATGATGTCTACACCCCCATCAGCACTTGACCGACAATCTGGGG